>NW_026922347.1:0-196419 GCF_032062105.1 Saccostrea cuccullata | reverse complement strand
ACATGAAAAAAAAAAAAACATGTTCATGCTACCATAATTTCACATTATCTATTCTTATGCTCTAACTGTCTGAAATCACCAAAGACATGAAGCATTCACTTTTTAAAGGTAAGTAGCATAGAAAGAGGGGGTCAATGGCCAGCCCGTAAAGGGAGGTAAACCTTGCTTCTTTCAGATGATACAGAAATAAAGTGAAGATTGCTTCAAACATAGTATATGCTTGGTGGTAAAATTTCAAAAAGTAGACCAATAAGGTATTTTCATATTGTTTGAAAATTGAACAAAGTAAATAATATATAAATGAATTGTTCACCAAGCTTTCTAAATAAATGCAATGCTAAATCAATAAATACAACTTCATTCTTTTAGTCATTATTGGTCGCAATTTAAAAGTCAATCATTGTTCTAGTTACATGTTTATAGAAACATGCATTTAGTTTGTAAATAAAGCAGTTATTTATAATCTACATTGATGATCTATTTTGCAAAGGAATGGTCTGCTTTGCAGTGTCTTTTTTTTTTTTTAATTTCCCTTACTTTGAATTTTTATGTTGAGTATAATTGTGTAATATTTTAATTTAAGCTGTTGTATAATTATAGATACTACGATATAAGATGTTTTCTCATGATGCTTTCTTTTCAAAATCTGATGTTATATATGATAAATAATTCCATTGATTAATGCATGAAAATCATTATTATACCGAGTTAATTTAAAATACCAATAAATCTAATATGACTTCTTATGAATGTGTCATTTTTTTTATTACAGTGTGTTTAAAAGACTGTAAGAAAGGCATTAAGGATTACTACATATCAGAGTTTATTTTTAAAAGTGCTCATAGTAACAATAATATATTAATGAAACATTAATATATAAGAACCACCAAATGCAGAATTTGTCACTCTAGAATATGAAATTTTTAATGTGGCACTAAAAGTTTACAGTTGTGACAAAACTTGTTTAGTATGGATAGAAGGACTCTCTAACTTGTACAAGGTCAGTGTTACTCAAGAATCCCACATCTGCATACTGCAAATGCATTGAAGTTGCATAACAAAGAATATTTCATTATTATATGTGGTATACTTCTGCGAAAAAAAAACCCTGAAATTCGTACATTGATGGCATATGATAATGGTACAGAATTATTACATGAAAATGAAGCAATTAGTACCTTACATATAACTCTATTGTAATTAAAGTTTCCTGGGGTAAATGTGTATATTTCTTCCTTCCACATTTGATTTTACTCAGTTGAAAGACTTGTTCCATGATACTCAGGTGACCTATAAGGCCCGTGGGCCTCTTGTTTAAAAAGGAGAACTAAAGTGAAATTCTTACCCTACCTCTCACTCCCCTAAATCTGACGGTTAAAACAAGTATACTCTCTGTAATACTATTTAATGTTAGATGTTGTTAATGTTCAGCCTCGCGGAAGATAAAAATCAAAGTACTGAAAGTACTGAAAAGCGGTTAGCATGCTTTCATCGAATATGTACAGTGTACAATAAGAAAAAATGCATTGAATGATGACATTAAAGTAAGCATGCATATCTTTTTCCAATGTCATCAGCGAAGAAGCAGACACGCTGAATGTTGTAGTACTTAACTAAATGGTAAAACCAATAACATCCCAGACTGATGTCACAAATGTTTGTGTCAAAATATCAACCTGAGATTTTCAGTTTGAGAGACAGGAAGTTCAATTTCAAAAATTTCTCCCTAATTGTCTCCATTGGTGGCGTCCAAAAGTGCTCAGAACGAAAAAAAAATTATGTTGATGTTGCAAATTTAATTGGCTTTCATGGTCTATTGATTCTGAAATTAGGTAACTGTAAAGCCTACTATAGCAAATAACTCTAAAAGAAAATAAAATGATAATTCAAATTCTTTAGATTAATTGGTTTGGAGTACTGTACATAGATCTTTAGCTGGCTAGTCTGAGAAAAACGGATGGACGAGCAGAGAATTAATTAATTTCAGAGAGCTTCAGTTTCGTAGGCTCACTGCGGGTAAGCAGGTGTGACCTGTCATTGGGGATGCTTACTTCTCCTAGGCACCGGAACTTTCAAGGATCCGTTTTTCTTTTGAGACCGATCACTGTTCATTCTGTATTTTGATACAGATACTGAGTACATCTGTTTATTAATATTATGAACCATTTCTCTCACAGGAAGAAAGACAAGTCAACAAGATAATAAAGTTTCAAGAAATGTACATTATTGACTTTTCATACAACTAAATGTTCGAATAAGTAAATGGTATATGATAATTATTTAAAAAAGAGTCTTACACGATATGTATAAACGAACATATACTGAGTATTTGGTAAATATTTTTCATGAAATATTGTATAAAAAACGTGTGAAAAGGAAAGTTGTTGTTTAATCCATCAATACTAGTATTTTAAAAATTCAAAGGTTTACTAAAAGTCAGTGTATAAAAAAAACAATTTTATTGTCCATTGCAAGAATTACCTAGGAATCATTGTCACTTTCTTCAATGTGTCGCATAAGCAATAAATTGTTTTTGTTTTTTTTTTTGGTTTTTTTTTTTTACTAAAAACAAGTATGCGAATTTCTATCAATATGCCTGTAAGCATCTGTATTTTAATTTTTATTACTTCTCAAAGGCTCAAAATGATAATAAACAAATTGGATAAATTCAAATTTAAAAAGTATTTTTACAACTTATACCTTGCATAGGAATTTAGCAAACTTTCAAAAATAATCATTCATTAGATATAATTTTCAATTTGTGCTAATTGTCAAGATTTTTCATGCCTCTTTTTTCTGTGCATATTGGGTTCAAATATGATATATCTCGCTATACATTTCTTCCTAAAGTTTAAATCAACGCGTTGATAATGTTATTAGCTAAACTTCATGCTGACTTCGAATTTCGTCACAGGGCCCGATCGCCATCACCTGATGTCACGGAAATTTAATCTCGACACCAAATGCTCCTATACATAAACTTGTTTTAATACAACAATTATAAATTTATTTCATTGACAAACAAAATCAGAAAAAAATTAAAAACCGAAAGATTATGTTGTTTTGATAGTCTTTATTTTATTTAACATATGTTATATGTGTTAGAAACAATAGGTACTAGGTAGAGGCTTTGTTGAAGTTTCCGTTGTCGATAGGTAGCGCCTTACGGAAGTTTCCGGTGTCGATAAAAATCGGACACATGCCATAAAGCGGCTAGCACAGCTAACCGCTTAAAAAGGGGATCAGATCTTAATAAAATTCATCAAGTTCATGATCCTCTACTGCCAATAATTTAGCTGTAGCTGGAAAAAGGTTCATCACGAACAGACGGTTAGCTGTATAAAGAAGTTCTCTCATCTATTCCCATGCCTTTGTACACAATCCCACGATACAATTAACCTCGTGAACGGTTCTTCCCCTCATGACGTACAATTTCTTACATTTACAAAAGTTCAGAGAATCCCCCTACTCTATTTGTTGATAAATAGCCATTTTTACTATTGAAACCCTTTTTAAAAAGACAATTAAATCATCCATTTCCTTCCAAGTTATAACCAGAAGTCTCTGTCGAGACTGTAGCTCTACTGGTTTGTACCTATCAAAAACCATTGCACTATTTTATTATTGTATCTTTGTGTAGTCTACTTGTGTGCCAACTTATTTTGAAATCAAACTAAAACTGTAGAAGGAGTAGCCTTTTAAAGGAATTTCACAGAAAATTCTATTTTTAGTAACCATGGTAAGCCCTTTCATCGAAATCAAAAACCGATGCACCATTCTATGTATCTTAGTGTAGTCTTCTTGTGTGCCAAATTATATTGAAATCAGACCAAAACTGTAGAAGGAGTAGCGTTTTAAAGGAATTTCACAGAAAATTCTATTTTTAGTAACCATGGAAACACCGTTCATCGAAATCAAAAACCGATGCACTATTCTATGTATCTTAGTGTAGTCTACTTGTGTGCCAAGATATATTGAAATCAGACCAAAACTGTAGGAGGAGTAGCGTTTTGAAAAATTGTTTACGTACAGACGGACGGACGCCGGACGCATAACTATCGCATAAGCTCTTCTGGTCTCTGACCAGTAGAGCTAAAAATGACTTGTTTAAAATTAGGGGATGTCTGTCACTGAAGTGCAAAGTGATTCTGGTGAAGTAACAACAATTCACGTCGCTACTTATGCACACTTTTTGATTGCATATCCATGTACGGAATAATGAATAACACTTTATATACATTGTTTTTCTTTTTTTAATACAAAACAATATTTACAATGACCAGTATTTCAGAGGTATCAAATGGCTCTTTTTTCTGATTGAATAATGACCACGGGCTAAGGTGTGTATGCCGGCGTCGAGTACATAACGTTTATCATCATTAGGACTTCATAAGGACTTAAAGTTGTTTTATGTATTGAAACAGAGTGCAATCGATGATTAAAACTTTTGATCACATTATTGAATGCCTCGTGGAGCAATGATCGTTAGTAGGATCCGTGTTTCAAGTGACTTCTTCACACCCTTTGCGGTTTTCTTTTCTTTTCCATCATATAACAAGCTGTACATTTTAGAATTTAGGCCAATGATTTCTTAAATTGGTGTTCCACAACATTCATCTTTCATTTTTCCCAGAACTAAACAATATGCTTTGGAATAGAGATAGTGGTCTTTGTCAAAATTACTTGAGACTTAAGATATCAAAGGGAAGAGGGACAGATGATGTTTAAATATATCTTGAGAAATATCGTCTGCTTGTATTTCGAATTCATAACAAAGGCTATCAATGTCCGTAAATAGAAGACTTGCCTGATCCCAAAAGGTAAATTTCACAAATTCATAATGAAACTGAAACATGAGCCACAGGATGAAAAGCCAGGTTTCCCAAATTTGGAAACCCGATGGAAACATATGGGAATCGTGACATCAGTAGTTTCCATATAGTTTCCATTTTATGGAAACCACATAGTGGTTTCCACATAGATTCCCGACATGGAAACAATCAACCTGTGGTTTCCCGTAAGTTTCCCAAGATAGGAAACCATGGAAACATACCCCGGTGGTTTCCACATAGATTCCCGATATGGAAACAATCAACCTGTGGTTTCCCGTAAGTTTCCCAAGATAGGAAACCATGGAAACATGCCCCGGTGGTTTCCATGTAGATTCCCGATATGGAAACAACCAACCTGTGGTTTCCCGTAAGTTTCCCAAGATAGGAAACCATGGAAACATGCCTTAGTGGTTTCCATACAGATTCCCGACATGGAAGCCACCAATTTGTAGTTTTTCCCATGTTTCCCAGGAAGGGAAACTTTGAAAGTATATCTCAATACTAACCCACCTACCTTTTATTTTACAAAAAGTTAAATATTTAATTATGTTACCATATTTTTACCAATGATAGAAATATTTCAAAAGTGTTTACATGCTGTATCAAAATAATTAACTTCAAACAGTTAAAATAACTAGATGTGTATTTCTGTTTGATTAATTTAATATTTCAGCACCGTGAACGCAATTCAATTTTAATTTTATTTTATTTTACTGAATTTTATTTAATTTAATTTAATTTTGAATTTGATTTATCACATAAGTTTTGGTAAACTCGTATTGAATGCGTGAAGTGGAATAGAAAAAAGTAAGTGCATGCAATTATGTAGAAATCAATCATTTCCGATCCCACTTTCTTGAAGCTGTCTATGATGAATGTTCCTTTGAAAAAATGGAAGAGCTAAGGAAGGGTACATTTCATGAAATTATTTACAGAAAAGGTTTACTAAAAAGATCGATTAAAAAGTAAATAAAGAAATATGTCAAGTTACGATTACTGATTAAGGACAGGTGAGACGTTCCTCAATAAAATAATTTTTTTCCAGTATTTTGCAACTGACATTGAAGAATTATTTTTACATAATTACATGTATTCACAAGACATCAAGGTACCGTACCAGGCATTTGTGTTAGATACCAGAGGTTGGCATTTCTTATATACCGGCGTAATCCGTCAGGAAAAAAATACTTCAGTTGGTTTGTCAAAATTACATTTTTAGTGTTTCAAGTTTTTAAATACAAGTTTAGAAAGTGATAAGGATTTTGTTTTAATATGAATTAATATATTAATAATATAAACTGGTCAGATAAGAATCATTCATCGAATTGGCTGGGGGTTGAGTATTATCATACTAGTATTTTACTATTAATAGTGAATATTGTTTTTTTTAATTTATAAAATTATTATTTTTATTATTGGGGGTGGGTGGGTTGCTTTTCATTTTTTCCTTGAGAAGCCCCCCCCCCCCCCCCAAAAAAAAAAAGCTTTTGAAAAAGTCACTTTGGTCGGCCTGTGTAATTAGGGACACCTGTCCTCACGTGCCATTTCAGGTGGAGACACGTGCCGCGAAGACACCTGTCACTGTGTATTTTTTGTATATTCTATGTGAATTGAGACGGTTTTGTACCTAAAGGGAACAATGGGCTGTCGTCGAGCATGTACACACACAGTCTCCGACCGAAAATTCTTTTAAATTAAGATGATGATTCGTGTTTCTTTTATCATTTAAAAAATTGTATATTCCATAAATAAAGTTATACAAGAAAACATATTTATAAAATAACCTACATTTAAGAAGTTCAATGAAAGAACAAATTATTTAGAATTTTTATTTCAATTTTCATTACTGATTTAAAATAAAACTATCAGAAATTAAATATTTTTCTATAGGTATTGAATAGATCTTAATTCTCGTCGTGTATAATTATATTAAATCAGAATGACGTTAATAGATCAATGTGAAATCAAAACTGTATTTAATATTGTTGATGGGTTTTTGTGTGAAATTTGTAATCTAACGTACTACAAAGACATTTATTAGATAAATGTTTATAATATAATTCATCACATAAAACGTTTTTTTTTTTTGTTTTTTTTTTTTGTCTTTCCTTTTTTTGTTTAAATATGTACGCAGATCCCCGTGTAGTTAACGCCTGCACTTTTCGCATGAAATTACAATGTAGGGTCCTAAATGCACATACATTATATTTAACAAACTTTAAAATTTTCAGCCATTTTTTTTTTTCCAAAGGCCATTGCTTTATATAAAGAAAAGTCTATAATATTTTGCATGATTTTGTTTTCCTTAAGAACAATGGATTTTAAAGTAGTGCATGATAAGGCAATCTATTAAAAGAATTAATTGTATAATTAATTCATTGTATATTTGTCACGATTGTATTTTGTGCACTTTTTGTTGATTTCATTCTATAAAGGTATGAAGTTTGTCAATACTTCAACAAACATTTCTTTATCTATGTTGAACACTACTTTATTTTTATTCGCTGACATGCTACTCTTTAAAAAAAAACTTGCGTGACTAATAGACTTGATCTTCAGGCCTGTAGGAAAGTAATTTCCGTTAGAGTAATAAACTAACCGGGATTTATTTTTATTTATTTAGCATACCTTACCAGATTTCTTAACGAAAAAAAAAAAACATTAAAGAATAAGGGCGGGACCAGCAGCTAAAGCTGTGTGCATAAGTACATCCCTGCACATCAACGAGTATAGATGACTTTCGACATAATCTTTCCCATGACTTCACTTATACCAATCTCGACTAAAATACTGAATTAAAATACTGTTATATTTTCCTGCCTTTGATAAGATGTTAGTTTTGTTCCATCTAGAGATATAACTCTCCTAAGAAAAAGGTTTTCAACATATTCTGATTCATTTTTAAAACAATTTTACGTGTTAAAATGATGTGTGAAATTTTTTTAGCTAAAAGCCAAGGAGTTTAAAGTACAATGTACATGTAGCAATTAGAGAAAAGTCTAGCAGGTCCACCAGTAATATTGATAGCAGGCTCAAAATCAAATTAAACCCCGAAAAGGAGGGAGTTCAATTAGTAATTTAATCTCTCCCCCCCCCCCCCAAAAAAAACACAACAATTTATTAGCAATGAATTATTAATCACCGAACTTTTCAATCATCACTATTGAAATAAAAAGAAAATGTTCTTAATAATCATATTATAATATTATTGTAGCTCATTTTCATGCCTTTTAGGATTCCTGTGGAAAGTTCACAATAAAAAAAAATTTGCTTTTAAAAATTTAACATCTTTTAGTGTGACATTATAAAAGAAGCGGGGAGAGGGGGGTGCTTTCAGCAAGGACGGCCACTAAAAACAACCAAGCCCCGAAACCTATATCCCGAAGGCAAATAAGTTGAGGTGTTGAGCAAGAAACATTTTTTTCTGCTCTTGCCTCATGTATTTAACCGCTTTTTTTTCTAAGTATACTACGCCTACACATCATATCGGCAAAAATATTTAGGAGCCCCTCTTTTTATTCCATGAAAAGGGGAAAACTTAATTAAATTCTAATATAAGATCTCAACAGTTTATATTTCCCATCCTGCATCGCTCTGTAGGCGGTTTATTTCATTGGTCAATTTCCCGAGGCGCCATTTTTGGAGGATCGAGAAGGACGAAGAAGAAGGTGTAAGCAGCTGGTAAATGTGAAAAGTAAAGATGGTTTCACCACCCAGTGTCTTTAAGACTGTGATAAATGCAATGGCCAACTATGAAGGATTAGTGTACGCATATTTTTGTTAACTTTTTACGGTAAATAGTTGTAATATTTGGCAACAACAAATCTTCACTATCGGAGGCAACTTTTGTTCTGACGCCATTTTGAAAAGTTGGATACCTAAGTTTTAAATTGTTAAGTGTATAGATGATAACTGTATATCTGTGTGTCTGTCTGAGTGTCTGTGGTCAACTTAAACCTTCACCATAACTTTAGAACTATACAAGATAGTGGCTTCATATTTAGTATGCATACTCAACTAATGAAGTGCTTTCAAATGGCAACAAGGGCAATGATTATGTGATCTTGACAGTGACCTGTAACAGTATGCTAAAAAAATTGCATTTTCGAACTTTGTTGCTGTGTTTCACAAGTGCATCTTGTTTTTAGCTCTACCTGTCAGAAACCAGAAGAGCTTATGCGATAGTAATGCGTCCGTCCATCTGTCCAGCTGTCCGTCTGTCTGTCTGCAAACACTACTCCTCCTTAAATTTTAGTCTGATTTCAATATAACTTGGCACACAAGTAGACTATACTAAGATACATAATTCTGTGCATCAGTTTTTGATAAGTACAAACCAGTAGAGCTACAGTCCCGACAGAGACTTCTGGTTATTTTTTTCTTCCATCCCGGTTGTTGCTAATGCTATTACCTAATTAGTTAAAATTAGAATGCAATAGTGCCTGGACATAATTTATCATTTCAGAAAGAAGAAAACTGTGTGACTTTAAAAGAAAACCAGTGAGATAAAATTGTAGAAAATGTATGATGATTCAGGATGTGGTCATTTGGTAAGTGGTTATTCATTCATGATCAGTATGTATATGACAATTGCCTGAAAAAAAAAAGATTCTAAATTTTATTTAAATACTGAACTGTGGTATATCAGCTGTGAGCTACAAGAAGTTTTATGTAAAAGCTAGGGCTGAAACAATCCCCCCCCCCCCATGTTATGTGTGTATTGCTATGATTGACATACAATCAGTTCTCTAATACACACACTTCAATAAAACTTTGTCGTCTTGAACCTGAATTGAACAGGAAAAAACTCTGAGATCTCTACAAAAATTTGAATGAAAAACAGGAAATGCTTATTAACAGATTTTTGCTGGTCAGTATTTTGATTACTTAAAGGAAGCTCTAAAACCTGCACACTAAAGAGTTCTACTTTATTATCAGGTAGTTTTATGAAGTTAAAGTGATCTGCCCATAGATTAAGATTATGAAAAATGTTATTTTACAGTCAGTTAGATTATTTTTAATAGATTAAATTATTTTTGGCATTATTTAAAAAAAAAATAATTATTTTCATAAATTTTCCAATGTAAGTATAAACAGCAATGATTTCTGCTTACAGTCATAGTCCATTGTCTTTGAAAATTTCTTAGGGAAATGAGGCACATACTATATGTTCTAAATGAATAAAAAAGGCTCATTATGCACATATTAATATGAAATATGATAGATTTTTTTCTCTTCAAGGAATAATTTCTGCAAGTCACTAAGTTTTTAGAGTTTCCTTTATTTTATAGATATTCAATGAAATTATTTGAAGTATTAAATTTTGGTAAATTTTATGATACTAAAAGGTTATATTTATGAAAAAACAGCATGTGTGTATGACAATAGGGCTTAAATTTTTAATTTCTCTTAATTTTTCAGTGACATTAAAACAGGAATTGTCATCACCAATAGACGAATTTCACATTCCTAAGAGTTTCCTCCAATTGTCGGCGCATCGCTCATTTTCCCCACTTTGTCCTTTGTAAGTTACTTGTTAATATTTTCAATCTTCAAAAATATTGGACAATTACGATCTGTATCTGTATTGCCAGAGTATGGGGCAACATGAAAGTCATAATGAATATGTTTATACAGATTTTATTTCTAAGATATTGTCCCTCAAAGTTGATACGGTTAAAGAGGGAAAACAGCGTCTTAAGCCGGTTGACCCCAGATCGACCCTGCAAAGGGGAATAACTTTTGTAAATGTGAAAGTCCTTTGTGGTATATCATATAGATCTAAAACTGACTGAATTTTGATCAGCCAATTCATGAACATGATGGATGGATGTAAATAATGTTGGTCAATATATGTAAAAAAAAAAAATAAATTACTTGTTTTGATATACATTTGTAGTATCTCTCCCACTGAAGTTTATAAACTTGTTATTTATTTCTTAAATAAACTGAGCGTACATGCAATACCGGTATAAAATTACTCATAAGATACATGTATACTTAAACCATGATAAAATCATATGTGTCCAATGCAGCATATGATAAATCATTAACAGACAAGTACATGTGTATATATACTGTAAAACATATATATTGCATTATTTTTAGGTCCTGTTCTGTGGATGCCCTTAGACAGTGTCTACCCATCACTCCATCTGAAATCACTTGTTCTGTGCATATTTCTCTCTCAAACTTAAACTACAGAGAGCCTGTGGAAAGAGGATGAAGAGTGACCTTGGACTAATTTTCTAGATTAAAGGTCAGTATCAAAATCTACTTTATATCTTTTTTTTAAAATCGTAGTCTAAAGTGTATTTCTCCCCTGGTGTAATCTAGCTTTTGTGCAATGGGGTGGAGGGTCTGCAATGATCTTCAACCAATTTCTAGGTCGAATATCAATATTTAAAAAAAAAATCTCTCCCTAATATTTTTGTTATTATAAAGGATACTGTATACAGGGAAATTTTCGCCCCCGTTTTATTTTTGCCACTTTCGCCCTACCCTCATATGGGCGAATTTAAAACGGGGCGAGTTCAAAGAATACAGTAATATTTCGTTAACAATAACTATGACTGGACGAATTTAAAACGGGGCAAAATTGTTCGCAAGTGTGAAAGGGTGAAAATAAGACGGGGCGAAAATAACCCTGTATACAGTATGTTTTCTCTCAAACTAATCAAACTTAAAGCAGGGTTCTTAGTATGAGATACATGTAGTAATATATTCTCAATGACATAATAAGGCTGAAAACATTATTTATATTATGTTATTTTTTTTCACTTATCATAAAGCATTAAATATTAAAGAGATACATAAAATGCTGAAGTCATATGTAACATGGTCTTGGAAAGTAATTATTGATATTGGTATATTAAAGGACATTGACTGATCTTTCAGATTTTTAAGTTATATTCAAACATTATAATTCTGACATCATATAATAATTTTGTATGAATATTGCAGATCATAGGTGATGTGAAGAAAACCAGGAAACTGATGTTGAAAGAAGTACTTAATGACCCTTATGAATGGACTTAAATGTGAAAGACTGTTCCATTGTTTATCTAAGATATATGAATTTATTTAATATTTTGATATCATTGAAAAATTCAGTTACAGTTTTTGTACATCATATGAATTATTAAACATATAAAATGGTAATGCTTTTTTCTTTTACATGTAATAAATTTTTTTGATAGATTTTTAAAAGAATACGCATTATTTCACATTGCTTCCTTTAGAAAAGTTAGGGAATCTTGAAGTTTCCCAGTAATTTCCCACAGGAATGGGACTCCACATAATTCCACCAAGTTTCTGCCACACAGAAAGTGCTACACAAGTTCCATATAGTTTCCTGAGTCAAGGAAACTTCAGGAATCATAAGGTTTCACGAGCTTCCATGTAGTTTCCCATAAAAGAAAACCTTAAGATTCCATCAAGTTTCCATTCCACGGAAACCACTACGCTCATATTCCATATGGTTTCCTGAATCAAGGAAACTTTAGGAATCGTGAGGTTTCCCGAGCTTCCATGTAGTTTCCCGTATAAGGAAACCTAAAGATTCCATCAAGTTTCCATTCCACGGAAACCACTACGCTCCGATTCCATATGGTTTCCTGAGTCATGGAAACTTTAGGAATCATGAGGTTTCCCGAGCTTCCATGTAGTTTCCCGTAAAAGGAAACCTAAAGATTCCACCAAGTTTCCATTCCACGGAAACCCCCTACGCTCCGATTCCATCAAGTTTCCTGATTCTGGAAACCAGTGGAATCTTCAGGTTTCCCATTACGGGAAACTACATGGATATTCGGGAAACTTCAGGTTTACAGAGGTTTCCGTGGTTCGGGATACCTTATGGAATCGGAGCGTAGGGGGTTTCCGTGTCACGGAAACTTGGCGGAATAACCTAGCATCCGCTACGGAAACCACTGGGAAACATGATGTAAACTTGAGGTTTCCATGTGGTTTCCATAAAGTTTCCCGAGATGGGAAACCACTTTTTTCACCCAGTGAGCAGCTTAGCGAGGTCGAGTATACAGAACCCTTCTTAAATAAGTCGATTGCGAACAATGTTTATTTTCTAAGGTTTACTGCCACCAAATCTTCCTTAAAGATCTTGAAGCACTGAAAGATTGGTTTTGCGCACACCTTACTTAATCTCCGTATAGTATGTACCACATATACTCTCTTTCTCATGTTTTCTATGGTTTTCCCAAAGACCGAATTATTCATTAATTTGTAAAAAAATTTCTCAATCAGATGTAGCTTGCGATCGGATCTCTTTTGTGTGTTAAAATCTATGTAGGACTTTAACCAAGAAGACTGTAATTCTAAAACTGTGGATTTTTGTCAGTTTGAGTTCCTTAGGCAGTTAATACATGTGTGTATTTCAAATTTCGATAATGCAAAATATACTTTTTTCTTTGCACTGAGATCTGGAACACGCTAAGAGTAGTTTCCTTTCAATGCTAATTTCTCTTTGAGCATAAGAGTATGAGGAGATAACATTTCTTGTGTAATTGTCTTGTTCTCAGGGGCTAAGGGATAATCACTGTGATCATCATGTAGATTATCTGGATATTCCAAGTCAACCTCCAAAATATATTCAGTTTCAGAATCGTCTGGCATATATATGACGTCATTGTCTCCAATTGTTCTGAAATGCACCAAGCAAAGTCTTTCTGGGGAAGAGGCATTGACATACTCGTCCCATACAGATTGTTCAAATCTAAACAGGTTAGCCAAGTATTGGGTTTGCATGGATCATAATCAGAGACCACGGGATTGCTAGCCTTGGCATATTTCTTGGAGATCATAGACACCCCCATCTAATACCCTGTTTAATCATTAAGATCATGTCAATTGTAGTTTGACTAGGCCTCCCAGGCTAGACCGGAGACGTGTAAAAATGAGCTGGGTCTAAGTGATAAGAAGTCAAACACAAGCAAATCTCTAAATTTTTCAAAGACGTCTTACAACAACAGGATGACAGTTTTTAAGTATAAATCACGATTATCTCCCTTACTGGATCCACATGTCAAAGGTTTGCCATACATTCATTGCATGAGTGTAGTCCTTATCTGATATATCGGATTCAGACAATCGATTGTAAAATGTTGTAATAAGAGACAGCTCTTGGTCATTAAAACAGTTACAAGAGGACATGTAGTCATAGGGATACACACTCCTTCTCAAACAGAGGTCTCTTTGGCTCTGTATGGGAAAATGTTTGTATAGATTTTGGAATTTGGACCCCCTTTCTTTACTGGAGTAAAGTGTCTAGCGAGGCGTTCAAGAACGGAAATGAATCAATGAAACGCAAACCATGTAATGAACCAGAAGTCTCTGATGAGACTGTAGCTCTACTGGTTTGTACTTATCACAAATGACGCACTTAAAACTAAGACAACAATAAATAAAACTAGGAGACTTATTGTTCACAGAACAATAAGAGGTCTTTTCACCTTCTCTGAATTTCTGTTTTGTTTTATATCTAACTCCTTAAACGCCACAAAAAAGAAAAATGGCTTAAAAGATACAAAGATGTAAAAAAAAAATGAAAATTCTAAAATTTGAAATGACGTTGACCTTTGACCTTGAATAAATTTTCAAGGTCAAAGGTTAGGGGTCACATTGCAATTGACCCCATGCCTCTCCGACTTTTAGTTCTGAAGTTATAAGGTTTAACAGTAAGTACAAAAAAGTTAAAGGGCAATAACTCATATAAGGGGTCATCAGACCTTTTCGCACTTTTACAGTGAAGTTAGGATTAAAGACCCTTAAGACATTAGTGAAGGTTTGGTGTCCCTACGATCTTCGGTTTCAGAGGAGTAGCGATAACAAGGTTTTTCGCACAAAGGGCAATAACTTTTAATAGGGTTAATGTTAGGGGACAAGAATGAAATCTTTGAAACAGTTTCAAGAGTACATATGAATGATGCATAGACATTAAGTATATGTTGAAAGACAAAAGAGATATAAAAAGAGCTAAATTTCTCATTTTTGGAATGACCATGACCTTTGACCTTTACATAATTTTAAAGGTCAAAGGTCATTGAATCTTAAGCAGTTGGTTTCATGATTCTACGACTTCTCGTTTTGAAAATTTTTAATTATTTATAATATTCAAAAAGTTTCAGGGGCAATAACTCATTGAAGGGGTCATCGAATACTTTCGCAATGAATAGATTGAAAAGTCCCCTTAATTAGTTGAAGACATTGGTGAAGGTTTCATACCTCTATGGTTTACGGTTTCTGAGGAGTAGTGATAACAAGCATTTCTTGCGAAAGGGGCAATAACTTTGAAAGGGGTCAAAGATCAAATATGGGGGGTCAATTTTCGGAATAACTTTTAATATCCAATATCATGAACTATTAAGTTTTTCGATAAGTCTAACGGTTTCAAAACATCTCCAGAAATAAAATAATAATAAACAGAAGCATTTCAAGAGGTCTTTCCACAGAAAGGTGGAAAGACCTAATTATAAACCCTTGTTTAAGGTTAATTGTTTGGCAAGACTGATTATAATCAGACTAAAGCTGTTGGAGGTATACCCTTTCGAAAAAAAAATCACAGAAATTATTTTTTTACTTTACCTACGCAACACCATTTATCAGTGACACACACAAATATGTACATGTAGCTCATTATAGTTTATTTTGTGCAAAATTGTGTAAATCAGAACCAACCTACAGGAGTAGCATTTTAACGAATTTTACATATTCACACCACAAAATTTGCTTGGAGGAAGTAACATAAATCTTCTTCAATGTCTTCAAGTAAATGAAGCAAAAAGTGCTAAGGTTGCAGGATCTTTGAGCATTTCCTTGCTTTCTGTTTGGCCATGGCCCATACTAAGTGTTTCAATTGGGTCCATTTCAATTCTTTAAAAAAAATTCAAGAAGTATTTTATTTCAGTCTGTCAATGTCTGCTTTTACAGGAGTTTTTTTTTATTGCAAACACTTCATTACTTATAGTTTTAAAATCTTTTTCATCTTCAGTCCACTTCTTCTTTGAACCTGGAAATTTTCTCTCTGATTAAAAACTTAAACAATAAAAAGATAGCAAATTTATGATATGACAGGCTTTGGTTTGAACAATTATTATTGTAATTCATAATTACATTGAATGAATCTTTCTCAATAAGATTGATTGTTTGATTGTATGTTGTTTAACGCCCCTTTCGAGAATTTTTCACTCATACGGAGACGTCACCGTATGCCGGTGAAGGGCTTCAAATTTTGACCTTTACTCGGCACTCGGGGCCATTGAGCAGTGAGGGATCTTTATTGTGCCAACGCATGCCGCTGACACGGGGCCTCGGTTTATAAGGTCTCATCCGAAGGACCCGCAACTTTCACTTGCCGAGCGCATGGCGAGGGAACAGTTGCTACCCACTTAAACGACTAGGTCAGTCGCGGCCGAGATACGAACTCATGACCTCTCGATCAGGGAGCGAGCGCTCTACCGACTGAGCTTCCGTGAATGGTTTACTAAATAAGACATGTGTATCTTATCCAATAGTAAAACATTACTGAATTTTTTAATCTGGTTTTCACATACTTTGGACACATACATGTAAAACAAGAAGTTTGCTGAGTTTTCATTACATCCATCATATATTCAAATATGTGAAATATCAAATTTGCGGAAATTAACTAAGTTAATTTCAGCAAAGTATTGTACACATGAAATGAAACACGTTTATAGTCTTTACATCATATAGGTGCAATTGTGCTATGCCAGATGAAAATTCGATCTTGTTTTACAGTATTGTGATATAACCTTTTTGCTTTTTTCTTTGTACTGGTTCATCAATATCACTTTCACTGTAGATTTGTTGATCTTTTTAACCTGTAACATTGAAAGAAGTCTCGTGATTAGTCTTTTTGCTGTAAATATAAATCTTAACTACAAATACTAACAACATAATGTCGTAACACTATGTTGTTCTTAATGCAGACTCACTTTAAAATTCACAGACATATTACAAGATATGTATCACCTTTAGAACTACTACCATCACAATCAGTGATTTACATGTATAAATTATTCAAAAACAGAGAAATATCTAAGACAGTATTCTATTAACAACTATTTAAAATTCACAGGAATAAGTATTAGTATTAGTAAAAATAAATTCCCAGGCAAAGCACGAAAAACTGGGAGGTTTGATTATTTTTTATTTTGAGTCCGGGGCTAGACATATAGCACTGCCTGAAACCAATTTTATTTGGTGAACAATTTATTTGATGAGCGTTACCTGTACGTAGGTAAGTGCTTTTCCTGCTAATTGGAAGTTCAAAAATCACAAGTCTTTTGTGCAGGAAAAACAGCAGACCTTTTTTCTACTGCTTTTAACTTCTACATTGAAAACTTAACCCTTCTAGAATTTACCAATTGTCAAAAATGTATACAGTGTTTTTAATATTCTAAAATGAACACAAAGGTATTTACTTGGGTTAAAGTCTGGATATCGTACATCATCGTCGTCATCAGATTCAAATTCGTGTTCAGTGTTCTGCCTGCAGGGAACAAAATAAAATATTTGCAGTTATAATTAACACCACATTTAGAAAAAAAAGAGAAATGAGATACATGTATTAAAAAAATGTCTCTGAAAACAGTATTTTTAAAGATTATATAATTACATGTATTTTACATGTTTCCTTAGTTATTTCTACATAAAGCCATAAATTGCTGCACTTAAGCTATAATGTGAAATGTTATATGAATGTTGTTTCTCAACCCCCGTTCCATTAAAAAAACCAAAACATGACATGTTAGTGAAACACTCATTCTTCTCCCAGTAATAAGAATTTGTCCAAGTCCAAGGGGCATAACTCAAAAAATTGCTCGATTGTAGCCAAAACAAAACTCTTCCTAAACATTCTCATGATAAATCTGTATACCGAATTTCATTTCAGTATGTGCAACCTCTGCGAAGAAAACGAATAGAAACTGTTGGTGGACCGACTGACAGGAGACCTGACTGACAGACAGCAGCATAGCAATATGCCATACTTTCTCTAAATATGTGACCTCTAGAATTGTAGAATGACATAAGCTACTATGAAATCTGCAGCAGTTGTTCAGCAAGACAACTAAATCAAAATGTTTAGAATGTACTTAAATACAAGATAACAACAAATCTACAAACTTGTAATGATCTTACAATGGTCATTGGTGAAACGTGCATGCATTGTTGCTAAAGCAGACCGCTATTTACATAATAAGCTATGGAAAGTAATAAATCTTTTATTTTCTTTCATCTCATTATAACATTAATAAAAAATCAGAAAATAATTTTTCGATGCTAAATTGATTCTTAAGTAAATATTCCCAGGTTTTTATAAAGTATCAATGCTCTCTTTGTGACTGTTTCGTAGACCAGAAGTTTATCTTCTGTATTCTTGCTAAACTTTGATCCATACTGTATTCAAGTGTCTGATGCTGTTGTGGAAGAAATGAATAGATTGCGAACATCATCTCAGGTTCACATACCAGTCCCTTTACTTTACAACATTCCCGAAAATGTTTTCAGAACTGTAGGTTTTTGTAAAAGCATATTGCTGATGTGCATGCTGATGCGAAGATGTTGGCTGCAAATATCTTAGCCTTTGGAGAGACCTGTCTCAAAACACAAGTGCAGTCTAGCATTGTAAATCTTAAGCATTCCAATTATCAAGAAATGATGACACTTGCTGTGGTGACAGAGCAAATCATGGTTTAGCAGTACCAGTATATATTAAAGGTGTCTTAAATTCTTTTGTTGGAGCAAATATCTTTGGTGTTGAATTAACTCATGGATTTATATTGCATTCAAATCTGCTGATGCATGTGTAGTTCTTGAACTGTTCTCCTTAGCTTGCAACTTTAAAATTGTACAAGAAATTCTTTGCTCGTTTAGACACTGTTTACAATTTAAAGAAACCTCACATACTTATAGGAGATTTTAACTTAGATTTCGGTCAAGTTCAAGATTTGCCTTCTTTTCTGTACCCTAATTACTCTCTTTCTCAATTGATTAGTAACTCTACAATTAATTATGACACTATTTTAGATCATGTTTACACAAACATTGTCAATAATTTAATATTTATAAGTGGTGTACTGGAATCATACTATTCAGATAATAAACCTGTGTTTATTGCTTTAGGCAGCAAATAAAATGATAAAAAAATAAGGCTGTATTGGTTACATTAAATTACGCTTCCATTTCTAGATGAAGACTTTACAGGAGGCCTTTCGTAAGAGCACTTTTTCCAGCACTCCGTACTCTGGAGCATTGAAAGGAAATGTTTTTGGAGTTGGCCCAATTGTTGCCTACAGAAGTGGTGTGCAACGCCAATCATCAGTGATTGGATTCGCAGACAAAACAATGGCGGTGAAAGGAGTATTATATGACAGCACCAAATTGGACGTTGTAAAAGTTGGAACAACAGTCATGTTGCTCAATGTAATTATGAAAAATGAAAGTGTCAAGTCCGTGGTAATCACAAACAGGAGCAAAATCTTAAAAAACCGGACCTCTGGATGTCCCAGAAGACCTGGTACTTGCTGCGGAGGTGAACATAAGACTGTCCAAAGTTCCCCAACGAAAACCCTTGTTACTCTCAGGGGACAAGTTTCATTGAGTATTTATTAACATAGATTTTAGTTTCCTCACGTATTAGTAATGTTCTGCAATATTTATAAATTTTGTCTAGGACTCGAAAAGCTTCCTAAATATATTTACAAGATGATAAAGCAGTTGTTTATTTGTTTGATCTTTGTTGCCACCACACAGTGTATAACTGTTAACAGCATTAAATAATGCAAAAGAAACCAAATTATTAGGATAATGTGATTAATAATTACACAATTCTTTAACAGGAGGAGAGCAAAGGTAAGTCCGTGTCAGTGATGAGGACACAAGTGTGAGGGCTATAAAAGTGAAAGACGTTACAGGAACATGCAAGGTGTCATTATGGCCCGACCTAACAAAGAAGAAGACCCCTGTTGGCAGTTATATTTGATGTTGTTATACAGCTGTACAATGATGAGAAATCTGTATCGTCTACTGTAAGGACAAAGATTGAGGTAAAACCTTGTACTGATCTAATGAGTTTTACACTACATTCTTTCTTTCTGTTTCTGGACACCTCATAATACTTTAATTTTTTTTTTTTTAACTTTTTAGGACAGTATTGAATGACGTAATGTATTTTTCGTTTTTTTCAGGAAGTAGTTGTTCCAGAAGTAAGACCCTTCAGTTCATCGCATGTGAAGAGGCAGATGGCCTGAATATCACACTCCCAACAGGAGGATAGGAAATACCCAGAATATCAGTAGTATAGGGTGAGCAAATATACGCGCCATCATCAAATTTTGCACATCGATGACGTCCGAAGACGGACCCCGGTCCATTGAGTCATCAGAATGAATGAGGGAAGGGGGGGACGGATCACACCACAGTAGGTGTCATTCTTTTAGATAATAATAGAATGAGGCAGACCACAACACAGGATTTTTTTTGACGTATAAATTTAAGAATAAATAATTAATGCAGTGTATGTATTTATGTGATCGGTTTAAATACAATGTAACTTCACTTAATAGGGAAAAATGTCTTCTAACGGGATACGTTATAAACAGCACAAGGAGAGTATTTCATGCGGTGTATAATATGGTATGTCATACTGAGCGACATCAGAGATATGAAAAAATTGGTTTCTTCATTTTTGTCACGGACGATCAATGGACATGTCTTGTAATATTAATGTGCTTATAAGTTGAGTAGCCCCTTTGATGGTATCCTTAAATATCTCCTGGCTGACTTCATCGCAGCTAGCTGTGAAATTACTAGTAATCTGAAAGCTTAGGAAGGCGGGTAGATTGGGATTTTTCGCATCAGTGTCCACCAGGTCTATGCAATGTTTAATGGTGGCGATTCTCTCGTTTAAACGTTCGAGTGTCAACTTCCTTGATGGTGCTCTCTACCGTTTTTGGTATTCTTCAATTTTACTCGCTGGTGAGATGAGTGTTGTCTCGTTCAAGTCCAAATCAGGATCACTATCATAGTCAGGTGATTTTGCCCGGTTTAGGGTAGCTGTCTGCCAAATCGAGATTGTGAGTGTCCATGTCATTATTGTTCATTTGCCATATTACAATGTAGCAGTGGAGGGAAAAGCAGCTTGTGCCGACGGAAGAGGACCTGACACCTAAATCGGTGTTTCGGGCACATTTTAGGAATGTTCCAAGAAAGGAAGTGGCATCTAGGTAAGATTTTCCACATAAAAATGAATTCAATTAATAAACCAGAAGTCTCTGTCGAGACTGAAGCTCTACTGGTTTGAACTTATAGCAAAGGAAGAGAAAGTACTTAAGCAGCTGGGATTTGAAACTTTATAAACAGCATTAAATAGAATAATGATCGTTGATAAAGTCTCTTTATGTTCTTAGTGTTGTCTACTTGTGTGCCAAGTTATACTGAAATCAGACCAAAACTGTAGGAGGAGAAGCATTTTGAAACAATTTTACAGACATTTCTATTTTTAGTAACCACGGCAACACCGTTCATCAAAATTAAAATTCGATACACAGAATTATGTATCTTAGTGTAGTCTACTTGTGTGCCAAGTTATATTGAAATCAGACCAAAACTATAGGAGGAGTAGCATTTTGAAACAATTTTTACAGATATTTCTATTTTTAGTAACCACAACAACATCATTCATCATATCAAAAACCGATATACAGAATTATGTATCTTGGTGTATTCTACTTGTTTGCCAAGTTATACTGAAATCAGACCAAAACTGTAGGAGGAGTAGCATTTTGAAACAATTTCACAGAAATTTCTATTTTTAGTAACCACGGCAACACCGTTCATCGAAATCAAAAACCGATGCACAAAGTTATGTATCTTAGTGTAGTCTACTTGTGTGCCAAGTTATGCTGAAATCAGACCAAAACTGTAGGAGGAGTAGCATTTTGAAACAATTTTACAGACATTTCTATTTTTAGTAACCACGGCAACATCGTTCATCGAAATCAAAAACCAATACACAGAATTATGAATCTTAGTGTAGTCTACTTGTGTGCCAAGTTATACTGAAATCAGACCAAAACTGTAGGAGTAGTAGCATTTTGAAAGAATTTCACAGAAATTTCTATTTTTAGTAACCACAGCAACACCGTTCACCGAAATCAAAAACCGTTACACAGAATTATGTATCTTAGTGTATTCTACTTGTTTGCCAACTTATACTGAAATCAGATCAAAACTGTAGGAGGAGAAGCATTTTGAAAGAATTTCACAGAAATTTCTATTTATAGTAACCTGGGCAACACCGTTCATCGAAATCAAAAACCGATATACGGAATTATGTATCTTAGTGTAGTCTACTTGTGTGCCAAGTTATACTGAAATCAGACTAAAATTGTAGGAGGAGTAGCATTTTGAAAGAATTTCACAGAAATTTCTATTTTTAGTAACCACGGCAACACCATTCATCGAAATCAAAAACCGATACACAGAATTATGTATCTTAGTGTAGTCTACTTGTGTGCCAAGTTATACTGAAATCAGACCAAAACTGTACGAGGAGTAGCATTTTGAAAGAATTTCACAGAAATTTCTATTTTTAGTAACCACGGCAACACCGTTCATCGGAATCAAAAACCGATGCACAAAGTTATGTATCTTAGTGTAGTCTACTTGTGTGCCAAGTAATACTGAAATCAGACCAAAACTGTAAGAGGAGTAGCATTTTGAAACAATTTTACAGAAATTTCTATTTTTAGTAACCATGGCAACACCATTCATCGAAATCAAAAACCGATACACAGAATTATGTATCTTAGTGTAGTCTACTTGTGTGCCAAGTTATATTGAAATCAGACCAAAACTGTAGGAGGAGTAGCATTTTGAAAGAAATTCACAGAAATTTCTATTTTTAGTAACCATGGCAACACCGTTCATCGAAATCAAAAACCGATACACAGAATTATGTATCTTAGTGTAGTCTACTTGTGTGCCAAGTTATACTGAAATCAGACCAAAACTGTAGGAGGAGTAGCATTTTGAAACAATTTTACAGAAATTTCTATTTTTAGTAACCACGGCAACACCGTTCATCGAAATCAAAAACCGATACACAGAATTATGTATCTTAGTGTAGTCTACTTGTGTGCCAAGTTATACTGAAATCAGACCAAAACTGTAGGAGGAGTAGCATTTTGAAACAATTTCACAGAAATTTCTATTTTTAGTAACCACGGCAACACTGTTCGTCGAAATCAAAAACCGATACACAGAATTATGTATCTTAGTGTAGTCTACTTATGTGCCAAGTTATACTGAAATCAGACCAAAATTGTAGGAGGAGTAGCATTTTGAAAGAATTTCACAGAAATTTCTATTTTTAGTAACCACGGCAACACCATTCATCGAAATCAAAAACCGATACACAGAATTATGTATCTTAGTGTAGTCTACTTGTGTGCCAAGTTATACTGAAATCAGACCAAAACTGTAGGAGGAGTAGCATTTTGAAACAATTTTACAGAAATTTCTATTTTTAGTAACCACGGCAACACCGTTCATCGAAATCAAAAACCGATACACAGAATTATGTATCTTAGTGTAGTCTACTTGTGTGCCAAGTTATACTGAAATCAGACCAAAACTGTAGGAGGAGTAGCATTTTGAAAGAATTTCACAGAAATTTCTATTTTTAGTAACCACGGCAACACCGTTCATCGAAATCAAAAACCGATACACAGAATTATGTATCTTAGTGTAGTCTACTTGTGTGCCAAGTTATATTGAAATCAGACCAAAACTGTAGGAGGAGTAGCATTTTGAAAGAAATTCACAGAAATTTCTATTTTTAGTAACCATGGCAACACCGTTCATCGAAATCAAAAACCGATACACAGAATTATGTATCTTAGTGTAGTCTACTTGTGTGCCAAGTTATACTGAAATCAGACCAAAACTGTAGGAGGAGTAGCATTTTGAAACAATTTTACAGAAATTTCTATTTTTAGTAACCACGGCAACACCGTTCATCGAAATCAAAAACCGATACACAGAACTAAGTATCTTAGTGTAGTCTACTTGTGTGCCAAGTTATACTGAAATCAGACCAAAACTGTAGGAGGAGTAGCATTTTGAAAGAATTTCACAGAAATTTCTATTTTTAGTAACCACGGCAACACCGTTCATCGAAATCAAAAACCGATATACAGAATTATGTATCTTAGTGTAGTCTACTTATGTGCCAAGTTATACTGAAATCAGACCAAAATTGTAGGAGGAGTAGCATTTTGAAAGAATTTCACAGAAATTTCTATTTTTAGTAACCACGGCAACACCATTCATCGAAATCAAAAACCGATACACAGAATTATGTATCTTAGTGTAGTCTACTTGTGTGCCAAGTTATATTGAAATCAGACCAAAACTGTAGGAGGAGTAGCATTTTGAAACAATTTTACAGAAATTTCTATTTTTAGTAACCACGGCAACACCGTTCATCGAAATCAAAAACCGATACACAGAATTATGTATCTTAGTGTAGTCTACTTGTGTGCCAAGTTATACTGAAATCAGACCAAAACTGTAGGAGGAGTAGCATTTTGAAAGAATTTCACAGAAATTTCTATTTTTAGTAACCACGGCAACACCGTTCATCGAAATCAAAAACCGATACACAGAATTATGTATCTTAGTGTAGTCTACTTGTGTGCCAAGTTATATTGAAATTAGACTTAAACTGTAGGAGAAGTAGCATTTTGAAAAATTGTTTACAGACAGACGGACAGACGGACAGACAGACAGACAGACGGACAGACGGACGGACGCCGGACGCATTACTATCGCATAAGCTCTTCTGGTCTCTGACCAGTAGAGCTAAAAATAGTACGTTTATATTAGATCCATCAAAACCTAAATAAGCAAATAATATCGCTCGGTAGGGTCAACGGAATGACTCTGGCTCCCCTTCCTGCACCGCCGAATCATTTTCTGTTGCGGCCACCTCGGATTCCGCATCACTCCGATCACGCATCTCCTCTAGATCTCGTACATACCATTTCGAAGAGACGTGGAAGGTGGTGGGGCGATATGCTCATAACCCCCCCCCCCCCCCTTTCGGCTGACACACAGCGCACTGTGGGCTCGGTACCTTGAACTGAAGCGGCAGGGACGGCATTCCCTCCTAATGGTACCAGTCTTAATAATATGGCTTCTGTCGGTCAAGTTAAGAATGCAAAGCTTGGTTTTATTTCCTGGGGCATGAGAAAACATTAAGAATGGTTCCTTTACCATCAGGAAGAATTGAATGTGAGATGAAGTATTTTGAGATTCATTTAAAAAAATAGCACAAACAATGCAGATTATATAATAACGCTTATTCTTCAATCTCGGATATGGGCAGCGGAAATGGAAAACAGTACCATAATGAGAAAACAAAAAATTATTTTAATATCAATGACCATAAAAACTTAAGAAATGATATACAATGCATTACCAACAGACCTTTTCGCAGAACAAATATACATTAAAGCAAAACCAACGACCACGTACGTAACAAACATATATGAATGCAAAACCAACAACTATCTTTGCAGAACAAATGTACATTGTACATAAAACATGACAAACGAAAAAAAAATTAACAAACGTGCAAGCGGACAAATAATATTTCAAATTTCGATAATGCAAGATATTCTTTTTCTTTGCACTGATATCTGGAGCAAGCTAAGAAAAGTTTCATTCAATGCTTATTTCTGTTTGAACATACGAGTATGAGGAGAAAACATTTCCTGTGTCCTGTGTAATTGTCTTGTTCTCAGGGGCTAAGGGATAAGTCTGGGCAAGTTTAACTTTATCGGTCCTGTCTGTTGCTTTACTAATCCTCCCATACACTGATGAGTGCAAACGTTTGCAGCGTTCCTCATACCAAAGGTCATTGTTACCTTGGTTCATGGTTTTCAAATGCAACTGTCGTGCACTTTCCTCAGAAATTTCTGCTACATTCAGTAATTTCAGTATTTGATGGCTGAATGTATCGCTAAAATAGTCATGGTCAGAGTCAAAGGCCCTCATATTTGCTGGTTGAGAAATCTGGAATATGGGGGTTTTGCTTATGCCTCGAAAATTTAAGCAAACATTCCTAAAATACGAAACATATCCTGGATTCTTTTGAAATTCGGGGGGGGGGGGGGGGGGGTGGGGCATACTGGCAATTGCAAACTTCATCGCATCCAGGCATATCAAGTTGATTTGCCTTTAGGGGAGTTCCTTTGTGTGGTTTTGCACGATGGAATGTTTGTATTCTTTGGGTGCATGTAAGTTCTGTTTTAATGATTCCCCGCTTCAGAAAATCTGCGCATGCAACCAACACAGCACATACGTGTTTACAATGAGCATCCGGTCCCATACCTGCAGCACATTCACACTGACATTCCTGAACACTTTTGTCCTGTCCTAGCTTTACATCAACTACATACTTCACGGATTTCATCATGGATGCTTTCACTGTACTTCTTTCAAACCAGTGCTCATCATGGAAAGTCACCCTGACATACTGTATAAATCCATCATTGTACATATCTGTTGCTTTCTTGTCCAAAGATTTATTAAATTTTGACAGAAAGGTTAAGATTCCTGGAAATGTGCTGTCTTTATGTAAGTCCTTGTATTCCTTGGGATCAGGGGTTATCATAATAATTTCTGGCGCAGGAACAGTGTCAGTTTTTGCACAATGTGCATTCCTCCTGTATGCTTCAAGTTTGTAAACAATCAAATAAAATGCTTAATTTACGATTATAACAATCAATATATTTTTCAAAACTCCAAAAACGTTTAAGCATTGACAATAATATGTATAAGTTAACATAAAAACATGTACTATTCTTATTTATGTTCCCCAAACGAAGTTTGGGAACATATTGTTTTTACTTTTTTTTCTTTCTTATTTTATGTCGATAGTAAAAGTCGAGGAAATTCGGGATACACGAAGAACGACACTTCCTCGTTTATATGACGATTTAAGCCACAATTTTTTTTTCATAGAAAGGTTCACTTACTTAGTTTCTGTCATTTTGTTCTCATTGAAAGTGCAATAAGCCCAATATTTATTTTCAAGCACAAAATCAGTTAAAAATCGAACTTTTGTTTATCTCTCAACAAGCTCCCATTTTCTTCCCGTTTTCTTCGCACCGAACTTTTCTAATCAGCCCGGAGCTCTCGTATTGTCATAGCACCACAATTTGATGCCATGTTTCAAAATATTTACTTTTACACGTCTGCTTTCTTCGATTTCGAACTAGAAAATGATGCTGAAGATAATCCATCATTGCCATTCGTATCAGATTTGTGTTGGACCGCATTTTCCTGTGGCGACGTCTATCGGTACAAGATAAGATAACTCACGCCGGTTCACCATTAGGTCCCATTAGGGTTAGAAAACCTTAACGCTGCTGCAGCCGAAGAGCACAATAACTTGAATTGCATGATGGGACATTTTTTGTCCTATTAACCGCTGCTAGGTATACTATTTAAAACTTTATCAACCCTAATCATTTAATTTCCTTTGAAATCTCTTTTGTGCGTTTAAGATAAATTATTTAGATGAAGAGTTTCTTATGTTTTGCAAGACTGCTGATCGAGTTCAGAATTCAAATAACCGAATTTTATATTAAAGCTCTTTGAACCAAGGCCTTTAATAGTCATGGCATTGAGGATCATAGCGGTGTTCAGATGGATCACGGGCAAAGTTTGGTCATTAAAACCGATTTTACAGCAGAGGGTGAATCAATTTTTTTCTTTAAAGATTATACCTGATAAATTCCAACCCACTTCATTCCTTTCTGAAACTGATCTGGTGCCTAGCTCGGATTCACTTTCTGCCATGATGGCCGAGAATCAACCTTCAAGAATCCCGAGAGCAGCATTGAATTAACAAAGATCTTTAATAAAATGAAAGTAAGTTAGTGCTACAAAATGTTAAATTTATATAAACTCGAAAAAAACTATATATATTTTTGCAGCAACAACTAATCAACAATAATTGATCTTATTGATATCTGGAAGTTTGGGAATACCTACAGCTGCATAAAAATAGTAGTTTTTGGCTATAAATTCTTCAACCACCCAAGCTTTGGCGACCCGTTTTCAACTGTTATTAGCTTTGACTTCGTCTCTTGCAGAAAGAGAGAAAAGAACTCCTTTCTCGAACCACCAAGGTCTACAGCCTGTTCCCCATAAAAGACGACTTTTGGGGGAATCGAATGTTTGGCAGCGTAGCAATTTCATCAACGGTGTCTTGTAAGATGTTCACACGACTAACAAAAATGCCAGCCGTGTCCCCCTTAACTACATCCTCTTCGGATACGACATTCAAAGGTCTTCATTGAAGGAATATATCTTCATATGCTTGAAGAATTTTTGTCGGTGCTGCGCTGGTTTTTCTGAAAACAATCTTAAAATCTAGCATAATAGTATGAAAAAGGTAAAAAAAATGTATAACGAACTGCAATTATTCTCTCGCTCAATGTGTGAGGGTGTGGGTGAGAGAGAGATAGAGTATGCATATGTCTGAATGACTTACATAGTTTTTAAAGCGCTTGTTACAAGAGCGTCCGTAGTTTTCTCATTGCTGCTCATGCTGTTCATGAAGGCCTCGATATATCCATCTAACTCGCAATTGAGGTCTTATAACCATTTACGAATTTCTTTTATGTGCATTTTTCAAATTTCTAAAATACCCTTATTTCTTGTTGATGTTAATTTTGACGAGCGGGTTCGACGGCACTATATCCATCAGCCGCTCGTCTGGGTTCATGACATTTGTGTTTCCCCCCGTTAATCCACTGGAAGACCTAAGATTCCTTCCACATATGCAATGATTTCCTAAAATTTTTTAATTAGCAATGCATGTAAATTACACTGAATATCATTAGTATGTATATCGAACCAGAAGTCTCTGTCGAGACTGTAGCTCTACTGGTTTATACTTGAAACAAAAGAAGAGAAACGAATCAGTTGCGACTTGAAACTTTAAAACAGCAATAAAAAGAAAAATGATCCTTGCCACTCATCACAACAAAAACCGATGCAGAGAATTATGTATCTTAGTATAGTCTACCTGTGTGCCAAGTTATATTGAAATCAGGCCAAAACTGTAGAAGAAGTAGCATTTTGAAAGAATTTCACAGAAATTTTCTATTGATTGTAACCATGGCAACACCGTTCATCGAAATCAAAAACCGATGCACAGAATTAAGTATCTTAGTGTAGTTTACTTGTGTGCTAAGTTATTTTAAAAATCGGACCAAGTAGGAGAAATTCTTTCAAAATGCTACTTATTGGATTCTATTCGTGATTGCAAGACGGATTAACTATCTTTGGAACTTTCTTGATTGCATATTATATATCATAAATTGTTTAGTGGCGACGCGCTCAAAGACATGAGCACAGACTCTGACATAATGGCCGTCAATGGCAAAGATCTTCAAGGTGACGCACCTGAGACAGCTGTGGAATCACTAGTTGCCACAATGCAAAAACAGTTGTCAGAAAATCAAAAAACAATGCTGTGTCTAACACAAACTGTACAAAAGATGCAAGAACGGATGAATGGCGAACAAACAAATAAAGGGGAGAAGCGCAAGGCGCTGGATAATCCTCAGTCTGCATCAACAAGGCACCTGACTGTAGCAAGTCGGAGGCGGACAAAAACGAATATGAGGAACTCTAGTTAGAATAATCTAACTGTGTCTCGGTACAGGCCCTCACCACAGTTAGAATACGTCCCATATACTTGTAATGTAGCAAATCGGAGCGGATCCGCTCCGAAACGATTTTGAAGAATATAGAATGATTTGCACTGGGAATAACTACCAAAATAATCTAAACAAACCTTCTTGAGATTGCTTATGCCTTTTATCCCAAAAAATAATCCATATAAATACGAAAATCCAATTAATTTTCTCAACGTTTTTCTCTCGATTCAAATTACCGGATATGTTTACATTCGGAACTCTCTAGATTGTTCCAAGTAAATGCACTATGCGAGTTATCGCCCGTGTTTCTTTCTGCTACATTACGAATACACGGAACGAATTCTATCGTTAAACCGGGTCCGTAGGACAATATCATTTTAACGGTAGAACATTCTATCTAGAGGAACTCTTGTCTGAAATGACAGAAGAAAAAGCGATCCCGACGATCTCCTAGAAGAGCTAGCAGAATGTTTTGGTTCATCACAAATGTAGTGAAACAATTTATGAGAAATTGGCGAAAGTTGCGACTGAAGGGATGCGGACAAAGTTAAAGAATGACAAAATTAAGGAGATCGGTGAAAAGTATAGCAGACCGAAAAATGTCGCAAATCTTATCACACCTAAAGTAAACAGCGAAATCTGGGCACATCTTAATAGGAAAGTCAGAACACAGGATGTTCGACTTCAAAAAACTCAGACATTGTTATGCAAAGCTATTGTGCCACAGCTGCAACAGCTGGATATACTTCTGAAGTTAAAAGAGAAGGGGGTGAAACAACTCCGATTGGCGAGGTTACGAAACTAGCGATGGACAGCCTGAAATTAATGACTTTTGTATATTGTGACCTTTCATACCGGCGCAAAGAACTGATCGTTTAGCTGGACAAAAACGAGGAGTTTGACTGACAACTTGTTCGGAGAGGAACTCGGGAAAGTTGTCGAAGATATTGTTAAAGGCAATTAAGTAGGGTCGAAGATATCCGGAACATATCCTAAGGATAGAAAACCTTATAACAGTAAACCTTTTGGCCATGGATATGTCAAATTACACTCAGTACGGAAGATCGGGAAAACAGTCCCATTTTTTAGGCCACAGTTCCACTCCTCATTTCCGGAAGAAGGCCCCGAGAACTCAATACAAACAGCGGAAATAAAATTTACAAAAGAAGTGAGTAAACTTGATATGAATTTTATGAACAAAAAAGATAATTTCCAAGCAGGGAAAATATCCCAGTGAATTGAAGCTTGGACAGAAATGACCTCTGATGCTACAGTACTAACAACTGTTCGAGGGTATTCCATAGAATTTGATGAAATTCCCTTTCAAATGTGTTCACCAAAACCATTAAAATTTAACAATGAAGAAATGATTTTGGTAGATCATGAAATCACACAATTATTGCATAACAAAATTATCAAAGAAGTGATAGATTCGGAGGAAAATGAATTCTTATCAAATACTTTTATCAGACCGAAGAAAGATGGGAAATATCGAGTAATTCTCTTACAGTTTTGGTCTGATTTCAATATAACTTGGCACACAAGTAGACTACACTAAGATACACAATTCTGTGTATCGGTTTTTGATTTCGATGAACGGTTATTTTCCTTATGACTATTAACAGGCATGCTCTTTCTGTTCAGATTTTAACGTAGACGTTTTAGAAATATCTGTAGATGGATTTTGTTGCTTAACTTTTTTTCATTTCCGGAATACCTTGCTTGCCGTGCCTTTTGCATCATCTCTGATTTTCATGTTGAAAAGTATACCCTTCTTTGAAGGACATCAAGTGAGTACTATATATAGTTGTAAAGTACAATATCTTTATTCATTGTCCATGTTATTGTTTTTACATATATACCTACCAGAGAGAGAGAGAGAGAGACAATGCATTTAATTTTTTTTAATTGAGTAATATAGCAACATATAATTGGATACACACAAATGATCTAGTCTTTTACTTATCATCCGTGGGCAAACTTGCCAAATCTCCTCATTTATTATGCAATTTCATGATTTATAGACAACCAAAAAGAGAGTTGGAATTCTTCAATTTTAAAATTAATATATGTGTGCAAGTTTGCTATTAATGGTAATAATATGATCCCGTTAAAACGATCAAATTTTGTTTTTAAATGATAAAAGATACATTGTACAATCATGTCAATGGCATTAAATACCTTTCAGAAATAATATAATAATACCTTTTGCAAACAGATAAATGCACCTGTAAGTGGATTCATTTGAAATATGTTGTGCATGTGTTAGCTATGGAATAAAAGTAAAGCTTAGCCAAACATATACATGTAACCTTAACTCTGAATCGTTGATATGCTCTTCAATTCTGTGTAGCAGCCAATCAAATAAAAGTGCCCTACATTATGTTTGTTTCATAGCATAAACTCAAGTAAATTTTAAAAATTTCAATTAAATGTGACAGGTAGTGTTCATGTAGCCCTATTTCTCTCATTGCATTTGGCTAGGACTTCAGAAAATGTAAAAAAAAAAATAAATAATAATAAAATGGCATCCTCAGGTGGACAAATCTTCATATTGACCTAAAGAGCAGCAATAATTATATATTGTCAATTTCTCAGTATTTTCACTTTTGATTGAAGATAATTGAATAGTTTAAGTGCCGTAATGTATGATATTTTCTCAAGATAATCTTTAAAAGGTGGATACTTGGTAAATAACACATTCTGAAATGTATTGAAGAAAAATTTTATTCGCAAGTTACTCCATCCTTGTGAGACTATGACCTAGGTTTTTTGAATATGAAAATGTGTCTGATCTTGCAGGTCCATGACCAATGTGGGACTTAACTTTAGTAGATGTCTGACTGGACTTGTGAAACTTTGACCAATGCTTTGTAAATAATGAGTTTTTTAATATCCAAGAATTGAGCAATGGACATGTGACAGGAAATTAAAAGATTGTAGAAAATACTGTAGTAATTTTTGAGATGAAGAAGCAGGAGATGTTTGTTTTTGGTGTTTATGTAACACTGAATTTGTTGTTTAAAGCCCTAGCTTATTTTTTCAATTCTTCTTCATGGACATTTTATGGGCATTTTAGTTCCAATTTATTTTTAGGAATGTTTTTCGTATTTGATTTAATATTTTGTTTTGTTGTTGATGTGTATTTTTTTGTTGGCCTTAGAAAATTAAGGTAAGTGAAAATAGTTTATTAAATATTAAGTAAATTGTGTGATATGGCCAAGCTCGTTAGTAAAAATGAGTATCATATTTAGAATTGGGATGATGCTATCTTTTTTATATTGATATGTATTACAATATATGAACCACAATACAATATCTTTCACAATATTTTAAATTTGAAAGGTCTTCTTTCTGTATTGAATTGAGCAAAATATTTTTTCAAAAGTAAGAAATCCATAATTAATAGAAGCTGTATATCTGCAGTACAACAGTAATTTCACACAGGTGGTGTAAATTATTATGTATTTCATAGTTATATTTAGCATATTAATCTCATATATTAATCTCAAAATGTAAAATAAACAAGAAAAAATAATTAGTTTTTTTTGCAATATTATTGGACTATAGAGAGATGATATTTCAAGTAGAATTATGGAACAGTGGTACAGTTTTGGGGACTATAGGGAGGTATTTAATTTAATAGGCCTATTTAGAATTCTTGGACTATGATTAAGTTTTGTGAGACTACAAAAAGATTAGGCCAAGTTTTCTGGGACTCAGCCAAGTTTTGTGATACAGAGAAATAATCAGCACAAAGCTGGCATATGAGGAATTCTTGGAAGTCCATTTTCCTGGAACAGTAACATTTCCTATTCATGTAGAGCATTTAGTGTTGTTTATATCAAATTGTTATCAAAAAGGTCTTGCACCTCAAACTGTTTGTACATACTTGTCTGCATTAGCACATTTTAGTAAAATGAAGGGTCATGTTGCCCCTATGCAAAATTTTGTGATAAAACGAACAATTCAGGGTTTTCAAAAATTGAAATCCAGGGCAGATGTCAGAATGCCTATCACCCCGTCTATCTTACAAAAGTTGGTAAATTCTCTTCGTTTATGTACATCTTCATTTTATGAGAAATGTTTATTTAAAGCAATGTTTTTACTAGCGTTTCATGCATTCTTGCGCATTTGCGAAATCACGAGCACAACTAAGTCTTCTACCGTCCTACCATTAGCAGCTATACAATTGGAAAAATATCCAAATGCCAAACCAAAGGAAATGACATTAACATTAACAAACTTCAAGCATCATCAAGGCAAGCCCCCTGTGACATTTCAAATAACCACAGACACTGAAAAACCAGAAACTTGTGCAGTTCTAGCAATGTTTGATTATTTGCATGTGAGAGGTGAGGAGAATGGGCCTCTTTTCATGCTTAGGGATCAATCGCCTATTACACGCCATATGTTCAATGAACAGTTGAAAAATTCTCTTACATTTTAAACAATGCAAAGCAAATACGAGTTAGTAAATGATTACATTGTTTCTCATGTACCAATTCTTAGATTATTGAAAAACTAGGCAAGAATGTAAATAACATTTTTTCGTAAAGATTGATGACTTTTACATTAAGAAGACTTGTAATTTATACTGAATTTGTAAATTTATTTAGTGCACATGAACTTATGTACGAATGTTGGCTCTGAATATGTACAAGTTGGATATGAGGACAGGGGCCTTTATCCAAAGTTTCACATTGAGTGATTGAATAGAAATATTGCTAAGTTGCATATATTGGCAAAACCTTTTAAAATATCTGGTTGAATATAAGAACAAAATTTTAGCTTATATATATTGGTATAATGTACAATATTGGGAAGTTAAAAGGCAAAAAACAAGTATTGTTACACACATGATGTCTGTAGAAGAATGGTTCAACATGGTATGAAGATAGGAGCCAAGTTTCACTGTACATGGTTGACTAATTATGATGTTGGACAGGCGCGTAGCATCGTTTTTGGAAGTGGGGGGGCCAACCTGAGCAAAATTTTTTTTTACTTACCTGAAAAAGTTGACAAGCAAAAAAAAAAAAAAAAAAAAAAACGAGAAATTAAAAGTTCCCCGAAGTCGAAAATCCTATTTCGTGGGGGGGGGGGGGGGGGGGGGGGGGGGGTAGTGGCTAACTTTTTTCAATTGAAACTTTTGGGGTAAATTTTCTTTATAACACTACCCTTTGCTGAAATGTGGGGGGGCCAACCTTCCCTTCAGTAAACATTTTCTATAGTAAAGGTACTGTCGGGAGAAAAAGTGGGGGGGCCTGGCCCCCCCTGATACTACGCCCCTGTTGGATATGAGGTCAGGGGCCTTTGTCCAAAGTAAATTTTTTTTAAAAATTACAAGGTTGGATTGAAGACAAGGGCTTCATCCAATGCACTTGTAAGTTTAGATGGGTTAACAAGAATAATAAAAAGTATATATCAAGACAATGGCAAATTAATTTTAAGTTACATGTATATAAATCATTAAGGTCAGTTTTAGTTTTTGTTTGTTGATTGTCGAATTTCTTATTTTTGAAAAGAGCATGTTTTATTGGTGTCATTTGGTATCTTGTGTGTGCATTACATTGTTTTTTCATTGTTCAATGTTGAGTTAGGTATTTATTAAACATGTTTTGATGTGGGTTCACTTAACACCCATGCTTTAGACATTACATCAACGTAATTTAGGAATTGTTTTTGCCATACAGTTTATTAAACATTGAACAGTATGAATGGAGCATAAATCGATGGGAAAAATATCTAAGTCATTATAAACATGTTCTAGTCAATTTTTAGCTCTACTGGTCAGAGACCAGAAGAGCTTATGCGATAGTAATGCGTCCGGCGTCCGTCCGTCTGTCTGTCCGTCTGTCTGTAAACAATTTTTTAAAACGCTACTCCTCCTACAATTTTAGTCTGATTTCAATATTACTTGGCACACAAGTAGACTACACTAAGGTACATAGAAGAGTGCATCAGTTTTTAATTTCGATGAACGGTGTTGCCATGGTTACTATAAAAAAAAAAGAATTTCCTGTGAAATTCTTTTAAAACACTGCTCCTTCTACAGTATTGGTCCAATTTCAATATAACCTGGCACACAAGTAGACTACACTAAGATACATAGAATAGTGCATCGGTTTTTGATTTGGATGAACAGGTGTTGCCATAGTTACTTAAAATAGAATTTTCTGTGAAATTCTTTTAAAATGCTACTCCTTCTAAGGTTTTGGTTTGATTTCAATATAACTTGGCACACAAGTAGACTACACTAAGATACATAGAATAGTTCATCGGTTTTTGATTTCGATGAAGGGTGTTGCCATGGTTTCTAAAAATAGAATTTTCTGTGAAATTCCTTTAAGATGCTACTCCTTCTACAGTTTTGGTCTGATTTCAATATAACTTGGCACACAAATAGACTACACTTAGATACATAGAATAGTACATCGGTTTTTAATTTCGATGAACGGTGTTGCCATGGTTACTAAAAATAGAATTTTCTGTGAAATTCCTTTAAAACGCTTCTCCTTCTACAGTTTTAGTTTGATTTCAAAATAAGTTGGCACACAAGTAGACTACACTAAGATACATAGAATAGTGCATCGGTTTTTGATTTCGATGAACGGTGTTGCCATGGGTACTAAAAATAGAATTTTCTTTGAAAGTCCTTTAAGATGCTACTCCTTCTACAGTTTTGGTCTGATTTCAAAATAACTTTGCACAACACAAGTAGACTACACTAAGATACATAGAATAGTGCATCGGTTTTTGAATACGATGAACGGTGTTACCATGGTTACTAAAAATAGAATTTTCTGTGAAATTCCTTTAAAACGCTTCTCCTTCTACAGTTTAAGTTTGATTTCAAAATAAGTTGGCACACAAGTAGACTACACAGAGATACATAAAATTTGATAAGTACAAACCAGTAGAGCTTCAGTCTCGACACAGACTTCTGGTTTCTTATTTTGCTAATCTCGCCCCGTTGCCCACAAAACTATTGAGTGGGGAGGTATTACTAATCAGTCATACTTATTAGTAATACTTTGGCTGTTTTATTGGTCCCCACCTTTGATTTTGCAATAATCATTGAACTAGTCAGATGTTCCTCAGAGTGTATATATTGTAAAGTTTTACAAAGTACATTTAGTTGATTTTGCTTATGGAGTGTTATTAACTTTTCTTACAATTAGTATTATACTGCATTAGTAGTTTCGTTATTATGTTAATAAATGACCTTTTTTCAATTCAAATTGTGTTTATCTCTTTGCTGTTAATCAAACGAAGCTAATAGTTTTGCTTGGGCGAGATGACAAAAAAATCACATTTATTTAATAAATGCATTTTTGGCATGAGCTGTATTTTGTGCATTGAGAGAGTTATCTCCCTGCGTAGTATATAAAGAATAGAATGCCACCGCTAGGTGAAATGCATTTTTGGCATGAGCTGTATTTTGTGCATTGAGAGAGTTATCTCCCTGCGTAGTATAAGAATAGAACGCCACCGCTAGGTGGCAGTGCAATAGGTCACAAAGTTTGTAAACAGAAGCTGAAGTTCTACGGTAGTAGACAATTAGCGATTTAATGTTTTCACCCGCCCCCCCCCCCCCCCCCAACCTGAAAAATTGTTAATTTTGTGTTGGCTGTTTTATTGGTGGCTGTTTTATTGGTCCCCACCTTTGATTTTGCAATAATCATTGAACTAGTCAGATGTTCCTCAGAGTGTATATATTGTAAAGTTTTACAAAGTACATTAACTTGATTTTGCTTATGGAGTGTTATTAACTTTTCTTACAATTAGTATTATACTGCATTAGTAGTTTCGTCATTATGTTAATAAATGACCTTTTTCAATTCCTCATATGCCAGCTTTGCTCTTTGGTATGAATTCCGTGTCCCATTTGTAAGAGCATTGTCCATCAAGAACTGTGACACCTCTTTTAGATTTTGTAGAATTCTGCCGGGACTTTCCTCGGACACTTATCCATGTGGGGGGCTAGTTCTTGAAACTGTTGAATCTGCAATCGAGATAACTTGTCACATAAAATGTTTTTGACTCCTGGCACAAATTTAGCATAAAATAGAATATTAAATGTAAACACTGAACAATATGACGACGCAATAATTTCATAATAAACTGGTCCTTAGCACTTTGTTTATTTATAACATGCACCACTGCCATATTATCTGAAAAGAAACAGATTCTCTTATTTGCCATTTGATTTCCCCATAAATGAACAGACACAACAATTGGAAAAAGTTCTTTTACAGATATATGATGATCAGTCCATTCAGTCGTCCACTCTTCATAAAACCATTGTTTTCCAAACACCCCTCCATGTCCTAAGCCACTAGCATCAGTATACAATTGCAGTGTTTCTGATGTTTGAAGTTTATCCTCCAGAAAGAATGATGAACCATTAAAGTGTTCAATAAACAATGACCATGCCTCTAAATCTGCTCTTGCATCTTTTGTTATTCTTCGTCTATGGTGTGGCTTCTTTAATCCTTTGGTCAAATCAATAAGCCGGCGGAGGAATGTTCTTCCTGGTGTAACAACTGCACAGGCAAAATTTAATAACCCAATCAATGATTGAATTTCCTGTAACAACGTCATATTTTTTCGACACTTCGCTTTTGAAATTTCCTGACGTATCTTAGGCAGCTTTTCTTTTGGGAGACGTATAAGCATGTTAACCATAGGCGTAGTCATGGGGGGGGGGGGGGCAGCGGGGGCACTAGCCCCCCCCCCACTTTTAGATCTGGGGGGGCAAGATTATGTCTGTGCCCCCCCCCCCACTTTTTAATGAAGAACAAAATCACAGCTATTTATCTCCAACATTACCTTTCTATAGGAAAGTATAGTTATATCGAAGAATTGTGGGAGAAAATTGGAATTGAAAGTAACTTGACTTGTCTTTGAAAAAGTTGCCCACAACCCCCCCCCCCCCCCCCCCCACGAAATAGGATTTTCGATTTTTGTTTTTTTTTTTTTTTTTTTTTTTTTTTGCTTGTCAAAGAATTTCTGGAGTTGAGCTCCCCCACTTTTAAGTTTGTGACTACGCCTCTGTTAACTGTATCCAATTCCAATCCAAGAAATGTGATAATGGTCGTTGGAAAAACTATTTTATCTTGTTTCATTGGAACACCAATATCCAACATATGTACACATCCAGAAATCTTTAAAGTGGCACAGTGACGCACAGAGGGGAAAATTGACAAATGTAGAATTTTCGCATGACCTCTGTAAATTTTGTTCAATTTCTTAAAGTCTTAGGTTTCAGAAAATTACAGGTTTCAGAACCTAAAAATTAAATTTTTATGGGGAAAAATAAAAGTAAAAATAATTTCTGTCTGCCCCAGAACGAAAATATTGCAAAATACCCTGATACTTCTTCCTCCCTGTTATACGCGTGCGCAGAAAAGTGTTGAATAAGTTTCCATAGTTACCATGGTCTCAGGTATCCACGAATAAATATAAGTAGACCCAAAAAATTAATGTAATCTTTTTCAAAAGTTGTTAGAACATATTTCTCACCTTTGCATGCTCCAGTTGAATTTTGTTTACAAGTTTGAGCTAAAAATAAGAGTAGCGTGACCTTGACATATACAAAACAACGAAACGGTAGATACAACCTTTGTTTCTCCGGCACTTATATTGTGCAGTCAATTCTTGCAGTTTAATTGTCATATCTTCGCTATATACTCATAATTTTCGTAAGTCTTTCTCTGTATACTACAGATATCTTAAAATTAAGATATGATTTTGACTCACTGTGCCGCTTTAATTTGTTAGTTACGATCCAATGCAAAGCCGTTGAAAATTTTTCAAAAAACTTAATCCCATGGGAAGTGTTTTATCAAAATATATGTCTTTCCCAATGGCAAACCCCAATAATTCATGGTCAGATGGGTGAATAGGAATATTTTTATAGCCATGTTCAATATCCGTTTTAGACAACAAAGCTCCCTTTCCAAATTGTTTAATCAATTTAACTGCATCATCAATAGTTTGATACGATACAGCTGAATTTTCTCTATCAATTCCATCATTAATTGATGATCCTTCAGGAAAGGAGAGGTGATGAATAACCCTATACTCCCCAGGTTTCTGTTTAGGGACTAGAACCAATGGAGAAATTTGTAATGCTTCAAATGGAATATTATTAATGTGAAAATGGCCCCCGACCCTATTTGTGTCAATTTCTTTTTGAATTTTTTTCTGCAAAATTTCCAAGTTTTCTCGAGCTGACTTGAGATTATCAATATAACGAAAGGTTCTATTGCCATTAAATGGAAAGCGAAATCCAAACGTAAATCCATCAACCAAATACTGTAGTTTGCTTTCTTCATAACCTTCTAGCCATAAATTCAACACTTCAACTTTTATTGGCGTGACTACATCTTGATCCTTATTTCTTAGTCTTGGTTGCTGCTTGGATGACTTTGCTTCCGATTGCTTGCAAGGATTTATTAACTGAGCTTGGTTGGCTCTCACTTGAGAGGGTACAGATTCTTTTGTGGTGTTGTCCTTGGCATCTAAGGCATACATGGGGGAACTCACATTTCCCTGCATTGTTGTTGAAACTGAAACAGGGGCCTTTCTCCTGTGATTTGGTACGAAAGGGCTGTTGTTTGTTTCTTGACTGCTGAAAATAGGAGTTGTTAAATTTTGATGATTTCTCCAAAGTCTGAATTTTTGTTTTTAGGCCAAGTTGCAGTGCCTCAGCATGGAGTTCCTGTTTGAAGACTGATTAGGAAATTTCTCACAGTAAATAGACAAAAAAATGTGAAAAGCATTTATCCATTGCGTAATTGATTTCATGTAAAACTTTTGTTCAATTTTGAATAAGGGTTTTTGAACAAAAGCGCACCAAGTTGAACATATTCTTCTGCCCAAATTTTTGCCTTTAATTTCTTATCCACACTTTGTCCCAAGGGACGACCTGAATGTAAAGGACCAGTTGTGTTTAGTGGGTTACCTTGCGCACTGTTAGTCAACGGTTGACTCGGTAAGATTTCTACAGTGCTAGTACTTTGTTGAGTAGATTCCTCTTGGTGGACTGTTGCTTCCACATTTATTGTTTGATGTCCGTCAACGCTGCTTACGCTGGTAGGTCCTTGCTCTGTTTGTGGTTGAGACATCTCTCCTTTTAATTTCTGCGTAACCATTTCGACAATGTTCGGCACCATAGTTTGAAGCATTTGTGACATCAGGTCTGACACTTCCTGTCTAGTCGTATCGTCTAGCCTCCTTCTCTTTCGTGATGGCTGCGGCATCTTGATAGCTGAAATGAATATTTTTTTATTACAGTACCTGTACTAACGTACTTTAAGATATTTAGCATTGACTAAAATCAAATGCAAAAAACAAAATGCAATTACCATTGCCAATTCCATTAATGAGATTCTTCAGAAACTCGCGTCCTTAACAGGATGCATTTAATTCATTATTGCGTGTAATGTTCCTTAACAGGTCACGCATATAATCATGCAAATAGTTTGACTGCTTGATGTCCAGGAGTAAAGAAGATTTTTGAAGATTGCATTAATTTTAGTGGTTTTGGCCCCACCCCTCAGGCCCCAGGGGGGCAGGGATCATGAAATTCACAATTTTTGTTCCCCTTTACCCATAGATGCTTCCTGCCAAATTTGGCTGAAATTGGTTCAGTGGTTGCAGAGAAGAAGCTGAAAATGTTCAAATGTTAACACACGACGCACGACGACGGACGAAAACGGATAGCAATAGGTCACCTGAGTTTACCTAAAAAAAAATCATTTAAATTAAAGGTCACAGTGACCTTGAAATAGGTCGTGACACAACTTCTACTTAAATGCATAAATTGTCCAAGTTCGATGATTGTAAGTCTAAAAGTTTTCTAGTTATGAGCCAAACAAAATCACAAAATAAAACAAAAAAAACGCCTGTAAAATGCAGAAAAATCATCAAATCATGATAAAAACACTAGGTGCACACCTTCATATGCTGAATAATAAGTGAATAAATTTTCAGACAAATCTATCCAACAGTTTCTGAGAAACAGTCCGGACAAAATCTTGTCTACAGACAGACGGACATGGTGATTCCAATATATCCCCTAAACTTCGTTTGATGGGTATAATAATAAATACATTCATATATACAATTCCTTTATAAACTTATGGGACTTTAGAGATAGGGAAATCTTTTCTAGACTTGGGTGACTTATATAGGCATGTTAAATAAGACGTGATATATACATATACAAGTCCTGTCTATTCTTGTGGGACTTTGCACAAGTTTTCTTTGTTATAGTTACTCTATAGATATTAATTGGTTCATGGTAAATACACTCACAGTTTTTAATTCACTAGGGGCGGCCTCTGAACGTGAAACGCGAGAAAGTTGAAATGGAGTCCAAGATGTCTAAAACCATTGAGAAAATGTGTTCTTATTCTGCCTTTACCGCGGCCGGTGTTACTTCGTATAACAATTGTGTTTGAATTTAAATTTTGAAAGTTGTCATTATGTATAATGCAAAGTGCAGAGCAAGGAAAAAAGCTAGTTAATTTTACTTCATCAGAGCTACCAACATTCTGAAATGACAAATAGTAAGGCAGGGTCGAGGGAAACCCTAGCCTCCCTGTCGCTGCAGATATTTTGTAAATGGACATGCAATGTGAGGCATGTTTCCATTTTGTTTACTTTAAAACATTGACATGAATGTGATCGGCCTTCTAAAACCGAAACGATGATAAAAGCAAGCGTTGTAAGGATTGTGAATATAGTATAATAGTAGAAACTAAAGACTGCCAGCTATGAAAATACCGGTATTATAAACTTTAAACGAGAAAAACCGAAATCGGAAGTACAGAGAGAGAAATCGCAAGGCATATTTTAGCCGCTGACTTCGTACGCCTTACGCCAAAATCGTAAGGGTTGGCAGCTCTGTACTTGCAGAGCCTAATGCTGGCAATACAGTTTGATTTCATTGTAAAAAAATAAAGTTTTGAAATGATTTTGTAGCATATGTGAAGTACACAATTTAAGGCAATATAAGAAAAAAAAATTTTAAATGCTTTAATTTGTCTTCACAATAAATTAATTGTATCCATTTTAATTTGTCTGTTTAGTGCAGAAGTTTGTGCAAGGTTGTTTGTGTAAAAATGACATAATTCATTCCGCAGCTAAGGGGACGACCATTTGATTCTGAGGTGGGGGCCTGACAGATTTTGGAAATAAATAATCTGTCCCTGAAAATGTTGAAAACTAGAACTGTCCAGAGTGGACAAATACCCCCCGCTGGGTTTTTCAGAAAAGGTATAGAATCACTTGAACTATTTTATGGATAAAAATTGTTCACATTGTTAACAATCATTTAAAGCTGTCCATTGTTCAGTATATTGTCATTTTAATTAAATAATGTGAAAACTTCATATTGCAATTGCAATATAATTGCAATTTTTTTTTCACTTGTACTTTTCAAGTTAAAGAGTTTTCTTATATCTTAATATAATACCAACAATCTGTAATGGATTGGTCAGTAGAAATGAATCCATGGTACTGCAAGTGCAATATACATGTGATCAGTATAGTACTTCGGAACAACATCTAAGAGAGGAGTTGATGAAAAATTCATGAATATATTGTCTAAATGTCCTCCTTGACGATGAGTTTGCTCTTTTACAGTGGGATAAAATCCATTGTATTGCATAAGAGTTTGAAATGTTTTGGCAGATTGAGTATTTAGGGATATATCAATGTTAAAGTCTCCAACAATAAATGTCGGAAGCCCTTGTGGAATTCTTGATAATATTATTTCTAAGTCTTCAAAAAAATTTTTAACTGTTGTTGTATTTTTTGGATTGTGATACAGCAACACTACACACAGTCGCAAGGAATGATCCTGTCTAGGTGATAATACCAGAATCGCGTGCTCTGTTTTGACATCTGCTTCAAAATGCTTCAGAACATGCAAGTGGTAATTGACAAATGATAACAGTCCTCCACTTCTGTGTAGCTGATTACGTTCAGACCTGTACTGAGCATAGTTCTCCACATCTGAGACAGCATCTGAAGGTTTCAACCATGTTTCCATCAGACATGTGATATGAGATGGCATTCCAAGAAGATCTTTGCAAAAGGATTTTTCATGAGGCAGGAAAGAGTTTATGTTTAAACAATGTATGATGAAAAATGAATCCATGGTAACAGCTAAAGCAACTGTTTTTAACTGGCAAGGCTCAAACTGGGATGTTGTTTTCATTCTCTTTATTTCCTCTAATGCCTTTGTGTTCACCTTCACTTTGTTTAAGGCAACATCACCTAACATGAACAACCCGGACAGCTCTTTTGTTCTACTTATGGCAGTGTAAAATTGTCCGGCATGAAATGTCCCTTTACAAGAAACTACAAGCTCATCCTCTGTTTTCCTTGCTCCTTGTGGATTGTGACCGCCCAAGCCAGACATAAAGGAAACTGGGATCGTTTGGCTGTAATCTTTGAATGTCTACCAAAACGAATTTGTGATTCCACTTGAGGAATAGGGGTTGAAACATTATCCCTCAAAATTCTAGTGGATTGAAGTCGGTTTCTTCTACCCACTCTTGCATCACTGAATTTGACAAAAATGAATTTTGGTTTGAATGTCTCAATGTCTTGGTCCTCCTGTGGTTGTGGATAAAATCCTGTTACAATGCCAATAGCCGAGTTCACTAGACCGTCTTGAACATCCAGGTTTTTTGTAAGCATTACTTTTGCTCCAACTGAAATGGTAACACTTTTAGCTAATCCACCAGCCATGTCTTTCAAATTTGTTGTCTCCACTAATGCTGTTTGGTCATCCTTTCTGGAATCTTCTGCAGTAAATACAAACTTAGGAGATTGTAAAGATTCTAATCTTCTCATATTGTGTTCATATACATCTTTGTTATATGCAAAGATGTGTGTTGCATCCATGGGGTAAGCTTCATCGTTGCTTTGGACAACTCTTCTTTGAAGAATTTCCATGTCTTCACTGGTGTGAGTTCCATCCCTGACTCTGTTTAGTAACAAAGCAAACATAGCATCATTCTTTTGTCTCTGAATTTCTTTTAGTTCTACAATTTGAAAGTGATGCCAAAGTGGTCCATAGATGGCTGCCATTTCATCTGATGGGCATGAAAATACCGCTTTCTGAGCAACAGGTGGCAGCTGAAGTAAGTCACCTACTGCTAAAACTGAAATTCCTCCAAATGGTTGGTGGTTTCCCATTAAGTCACACAATCTGCGATGCACTGTAAGTAACATATCTGAACCAACCATTGATATCTCGTCGATGATTAAAACCTTTATGTTTCCAATGGTTTCTTTTAAAGCTGCCAATCTTTCTCCAGATAAAGGTATGTAGTCATCACTATGCTTTACATTCAATGGTAAATGAAATGCAGCATGGAGAGTGTATCCAGATATATTATAAGCAGCTGCTCCAGTAGGTGCACAAACCATCACATGCATTTCTTGAGATTGATTGTTTCGTTCAAAAGAATTGTTTATAGTTTGAACTATAGCTCTGACGAGATGGCTCTTTCCCACTCCAGCGCCGCCAGTCAGGAAAATATGGAATGGATCTGGTCGTCTGCATTTGTGTGACAAAAGCATCTGTGTGCACCATCTAACAATGAAATCATGAACTTTGGATTGTTGATGATTAAGTGAAAGTAGGTGATCATACCATTCAGATTTTGTCATTCTTTCATTTGAGAATTCTACTTCATGTGGGACTATTCCTAAATCCTGATTCACAGATGAACTGTTGCTGTGATCAAACATGTTGCTGACTGTTGGTAATTCTGTATTTCCTTCAGCTCTGTCCTCAAACTGACTCTGTTGATCCTGAGGAGCCAAAATATTCCAACTCTCTTCTGGAATTCCAAACTCTTCCATACTTTCCATGGCACATTCAACTTCACTGGCATGATACTCATATATTTTTTTGTTGTGTTTGATGATTTCCTCATTGGCATCATATTTCTCCTTGTATGATCCATTACATAAATCATTTTCTTCATCTCTCCATGGAAAATATAAAAGAAGCTGAGAATGATAGAACTGTTCCGCCTGCTTTTTCTCAGAACACTGAGGGTATCGTATAATTGGAGGGGTGGCTCTTTGAATCATGGTACCTAATCCCTTCTGAAGCTGAATTTTCTTTTCTCCTGGGTCATTTTCTGGTGTTTTGTTGGACGACTTCTTGTACTTTGTTGCAAACTCAGCAAGTGTTACTTCAGATAATTGACTTGGTCGGGCTGCATAATATTCCAATATTCCTCTCTAAATAAAGAATACCCGGTATTTAATAAACAAAAATGAGATTGTACGTGATACACAATTTTAATGTCAATTACTTTAAAGAATAAGTTAAAGGTATATAATTTTCCTTACCATGTACACATCTGGATCATCATCCTCCAACATCTCAATCAGTTTCATAGGTTTGAAAAGACGTGTTCTTTGTTCAGGGAGATCTGTGGGCACAAAAACAACCTGTCGTGATCCTTGTATCAGTGGCAGTGACATCAATCTGTAAATGGCCTCCTGAGCACTGACCTCGCGATGTGTCAGAAACTTCTTTGCAACACTTTTCATTGAAGTTTTAGGGCCCAAATGTTCTCCTGAAGCACTAACTGCTTTTAGTATATCCCCAAGTGTCTTCTCAGGCTTTGACACATATGATGCAACGTATAATACACAGGCATATGTATTAGTAACATACTGGACATCAAGGTTGGCCTGCCATGCCAACATGAGGGATCTGTTGTAATTGTTGATATTAACTTCAGCAGGACTTCTTTTCAAAAGAACAGCAGGTTGACCATTCTTTGTTGCTATCCAGATCAAAGCTTTCTCATACAGACTCTCTGTAACTGATGCTCTCTGAAGAAGCTGATCTACAGAAATGTTTTCACCAGGATTGAGATTTACCAACTGCTCATGGACTGCTGTTAATACTGCGGAATACTGTTCCTGCATGGCAGCTGATGGTGTATCAACTGGCGGTTTTGCAACTATTGTCTGTTTTACCGGGGGTCTTGGAAAATGAAACCGACATTTCTCTCCATGTTTCCTGCATGCAGTTGAATGAGAGTGCTTCTGAACAGTAGAAAGAAGTTCATGCAAGATGTCATCATTTTCAGGCAGTTCACAAGTAATATATCGATCAATAAACTGTTGCACTTCTTCTAGGGTATTCTTCTGAACAGATGGTGCTCTGTCAATCCAAGCCAGCATATGTACATGTGGTGAGCCACGTTGTTGAAACTCTATGCGGTATTTGTAATCTTTGATGTTTCCCAATGGATTAAGTTGTTTGTTCAACAGGATGTATTTGAGGAATAACTGTACCCTGTTGTCAAAATGTCTAGCTGCAGTGACTGGATTACTTCTTAAAAAGTCACAGCGATCCTCCCATGAAAGGTCATTTATCTCATCATCTGACAAAGTTTTACCCTGTTGCTGTGCAAGAACCTTTATTGTGTCTGACCATTTCAAATCAGCGGCAGATAATGTCAAAAACCATGTGCATGGACCTAGTTGCCTTATCATTCCAAGTAAATCATATAACATCTTATTGAAATATGCTGGTGATCCTCGTACTTTTTGCAGAAAATGAATACCTAAGTCTCCACGAACAAAGTTATTCAATTTTTCTTTTATTTCTCTGGCTGTTATTTCAGTTTGTCTTCCTTTCCTCAGAGCAAGTGAAAGGCAGCTTTTGACATCCTCTGCTTCACATCGATATTCAGCCTAAAAAATGTATTCTATGCTCTTGGCAAATCTTCCATCAGCATTTAAGAGTCTACATTGAAAATACTTTTTCATTGATATCTTTTTTTCTCTTAACATGCTGTACCCAAATGTTCCTGTTGGAAATAGGTGTGGAAAACTAAGTTCCTCTGAGAATTTATCATCCTGAAAGTTTTTTGGCTTTTTCCCTTCTCCTGGTGCTATTGATAGGATTTTATTTTCTTCACTGGTAAGATCTTTCGGTTGAATGCATGTATTGTATGGAATACCGCTGAGGCGATTTCTTTCATTTTCATCATTATCTTCATGATCTGGTTCAACATTGTCATTGTTTTGAGGAACATCTTCTGGTGATGATGACAAAGAATCCCAGAGTTCCGGAGAATCGTTGGAACAACTTTGGAACCAATCTTGATCAACCATTACATCACTGTACAGGGGGTTAATTGATTTCAGAGTATTTAATGCATTCAGAATTTTCTGTGGTTTAATATTTTGAAGAAAGACATGTCCTCTGTACTGAAGTTTTCTTTTTAATTTTACCAGGATCATTGAAGCTGATGATGGTACTCTTGGTAAAATGGATACCGAGTCTTCTGGTTCAACAGGAATATTTACAACATTGCCATGTACACATTTTTGCTTTCCCCTTGGCAATGCTAATAATTTCATGAAAGGTATTCTTCTTGAAATAAAGGCAACTTCCAGAGAATTTAAGTCTTTCAGTTCAGGAGGAATTTCCTCTAATTGCAGATTGTTGCATACAGCAAGGGATGGTAATACATTCTTTTTCAAAATCGCTTACAATGTGAGCAGATGTATTCATTACTATCAAAAGAAGTTGTCAGAGTTCTACAGTTTCCCACCAGTTCTGTGTTTGTGTCACAAAAGTCATCCTCATTAAACAGGGATACAGATGTTCTATACAGTAGTCTGTGGCAGCTTGTACAAATATACACTGGACCTTCTTGAATCTTGAGTAAAAATGTGGCAATAGCATTCTCAGTACTGGACTCTAAGGCTCTTTGTTCTTTTCTTCGGGGTGTTTCTCTAGCTTTTTCAAGATCCCTAACCCCTGGTTTTTTCCTACAAGCCTGTCTCCTTTGCTTGTCTTGATAAGCTTCACTCTGCCGATAAATTGGATCCTCTCTTTTTCTTTTCCTTTGTGGAGTTTCTCTGATATTTTCTGCTTCTTTTACCCCTGCACATTTTCTGTAAGCCCGTCTCCTTTGCTTGTCTTGAAAAGCCTCACTCTGTCGATAAATTGGATCCTCTCTTTTTCTTTTCCTTTGTGGGGTTTCTCTGATATTTTCTGCTTTTTTTACCCCTGCACATTTTCTGTAAGCCCGTCTCCTTTGCTTGTCTTGAAAAGCCTCACTCTGTCGATAAATTGGATCTTCTCTTTTTTTTTTCCTCTGTAGATTTTCTCTGATATTTTCTGCTTCTTTTACCCTTGCTTCTTGTCTGCATCCCTTCCTCCGTTCTTTGTCCTGTCGAGCTTCATTCTGCCTTTTCTGATGATCGCTTCTTTCAATTCGTTTTCTTTTCCTATTATTTTCTTTTTCATTTTCAGCATACTCTGAACGAAGTCTTTTCTTTGATATGTATTGTCGCTTCTGCTCTCTCCTCTTTTCTTGATCTTTAAAATATATGTCAACCTGATCTTCTAATCTGCAATTTAAAGTATGTACAAGTATGAAAGAATGCCATCTTAAGTGACATTTTTTTTAAACAAACACTAGCAACACATGCACAGAACAAACCTTTCAGATTCATCCACTATTGATGTTGTGTTCTTTGTTTTGTTGGTCTCCTCATTGTTCCTAAAAAAAATCAAGGAAAATTTAACAAAAATAAATAAAATTAGAAAACTGGCCAGTCAGAAAAGGGTCCCGATGATGGTTAGAAATATAAGGGTGCAGCTTATGGAATGAGAATTTTACTTGATTACAACTTTGTAAAAAATATATATCAAGATTATAATTAACAACTGTAATTTTAAAAGTTCAAGATAACTCCTGAATGTCAAAAACCTTTAAATGGTAACATTGTATTTACATAAAACCGGGCGAAACCTCATGTCTTATAATAACTCAATTAAATGTGTATTTCAAAAAGATTTAAGCTAGTGTTTTATAAAATGCTAGCCTTCAATGAATGCAAATATCACTCTGGGTTAATCTCAACTTCAAAACAAACATCAGTTGCAGACAAAGGTGTTCATTCATCTTCATGTCACAGATAAAGATAAGCTTTTAAATTTTCTGCAGCAAGCAAAATAATCTATCCCAGGGGATTAATTGTACTGCTCTCTCATCCTTTTCTTCTAAATTTACAATAAGAACTTTTTCAGCACTGACAGAATGGGGTAATTATCTGATTACCTTTTAAAATTAACAGCATTAGGGCAGGAAAATAAATAATAATTAATAAAAAGTAAAAAAGTAAAAAATAAAATAATAATAAAAGAGGATATCTTAATATATATCATGTTTTGGAATTCCATAAAATTTAAACTCATTGTGCACAGTATTTTAACCAAAATAAAGTTATGAACTTTTAAATCCATTTTCCTTTAAAAAGTGACAGATAAAGATAATGCTTTGGATTTTCTTCAAGTGGAAGGTTAATTATTATAATCTCAAGGGACTCAATTGTACTGCTTTTATAGTTTATGATAGGAATATTCTCAGCAGTTATCTCTCTTTGCCCATTTTATTTTTGTGCAGAGTTAAGAACTCTACTCTGCCACCCCAGCTCCAAACTAAAAGACATAAAGAATCAAACTTAGCATCATTTTATGTCTTTCTGCCTGATGAACTACCATGCCAAATTTGTACTTAATTGGACAACAAACAAATAATAAAAAAAACCAGACTGATTACTATAAGGTAGGTCTTAACTACATTTTTCAAGCATTTGAATGAATTTTTTCTCAATAAAAAAACCACATTAATGTTACCTATAATATTCAGAATCTGGCTGTGTTAATGTCACATTCCTGGAGGACTCATTGTCACATTTTTCTCCCCCTGTAAGAGAAAGGAAATAAATTTAACCAAATATCTTAAATATTTTATCACGGAAGAATTTTTATTCCTAAGGAAATGAAAAATTAAGTTTCAGCTTTTCTTGCTCTTTGTATGTCCTTCTGTCTTTGAAAAAAGATTCTTTAATAACCCAATCCTATTTAGTCTTTTCCTAATTTTTCTCTACTTGAACTATTTTAACTATTTCATCTCCTCTTTACACAAGGATGCTTTCTCCAAAATTTTGTTAATAAAATTGGACCAGTGGTTCATAAGAAGAAGTTGAAAATTTGAAGTTAACAAATGGAAGACCCAGACAGATGGATGGATGATGGCCATTGATGGGTAATCAGAAAAGCTCACTTGAGCTAAAATAAACGTTCAGACTGTTTTCTCTGCAAGCATTTCTATATATAAAAAATTTTAAAAAAACCTTTCTTCCTGTTTTCTCTGTTTGTCTAAAAGACGTCTTTTCCTGTCACTTTTTTTCTTAGGTGCCATGCATGCTGTTGTCTCAAATTACCTGAAATTTTTTAAATTAATTATCAAAATATGTGTACATAAAAGAGATGCATATAATACACAATCAATACACACACCCTCATACTGTACTCTCATTGTAAGATTGAAAATTGTGAATATGGATTTGAGTCACGATTTCAAGAAAACTTTCTCATATTGTTTAATTAATACTTTGCAATCATCATATTTTGAGAACTAATGCACTGCAATTCGTTTGTTGATATTTAAAAAAAGGAAATAAAAATAATATATTTTATACAATATCAAAGTAATCTTGATAACTTTAATTTATTCCAGATTAATTTGAAATTAAAAGATTGACCATCAAGTGACAAACATGCATGCTATAAATTTCTCATTTCCCTACTAAAGGATATTGATAACACTGACTTAATTGATGGAGATGCTCTAATAGAAATGAATGAGACAACTGGCCTATATATGTGCAATTTTTAATATTTTTCAATTCATTTAATATGCGAAAAAAGTGGCTTTAAAACTGTAAATATGCTTTTAGTATTTTACTATTTTATTGTGCAATAAAAACCTCAGTTCACAGCCCCCCCCCCCATTTTTTTTTTATCAAAATTCATTTTAAACTAAAAGGCTGCACATTAAGAACTATATATTTTATTTGGCAGCTCAAAGCAATGTTAATTAGGAGGGCCATATCTCCAATTCATTTGCCTAATTCCCAAGAGATTTGAATTAAACCTGCTAACTCTTAGAGGTTAGAGCTGAAATAATTGAGCAGTCTCTTAAGAATTATAATTTCTTCTTTGATGTTTTAGACATCCAGATTCTTTCAAAATTATAAATCATTACAAATAAAGAAAACTAATCATGTTGAAATGAATATAATTTACACACATACATAAACATATTTATATTCATTTAATACTTGAAAGATTTTATTGAGCTGGAGGAAAAAAACATAAAAAAAAAGTCCTTGGAATAAAAACCAAAAAGAAATAATGTAATTTGATTATCTAATTTATTGAAAGTAAGTATCGGTATAACACAATGAATTACAAAAAAATATTAATCAAGGTTTTTATGAAGTCCATAAAGATGAAAAAGTTCATATGATATTTTTTAGCTTGCATTTATTTACTGTACCTTCACAACAACAATTGCAAATATTTTCTTTTTCAATACTTTTCACAAATTAAAGGTCCACATCTTGAGTCGGAGGAATAACATCCTGACTGGATGGAATCTCCTGTTTTTCCTCAGCGATTTCAAAAGGCTCACTATAAGAGGACAAGTCTAGCTGCATCCTTTCTATCTTCTTTTTCAAGCACTCATTTTCTTTTTTCACGAAGTCATAGTTTTTCTTCATTTGATACTTCGCCTTACACAGGTCAGCAACTCTTCTCCTAAGAACCGACTGTTCTTTTTCCATTGCCTCCGCTATCTGTTCAATTTCCCCGGTTACCTGAAGTGAATCTTTCAAAGCTGTTTCTTTGCTGTAATTCCCAACCCCTGCTTGTAGTCTTGCAAATATTCCACTTATTTTGAACGTAGATGACTTTATACTTTTAGAATCCATATTGTCTCCTGAGAAAAGAAAATCAGAACTTTTATTAATAGTTATATAGCCAACAACAAGTACCGAGTAAATTCTAACCCTTCATGCAAATTTAGAATCATTTATACATGTATTGAATTCAATATACCACGGGTATTCACAAAAACAGTACATTTATTACTCCTTTGTAACCTTAGCTCATTGTTTTCATATACATCATTCTTTACCTCAAAATAGAATTTTCACTTAAATTCCTTAAAAAATTTTATATAGGGTGCATGTACATGTATGAATTTGAACTCTTTCTTGTTTAGTTCATCTATTCTTTATTTCACAGAAATTAAATGAACATAAATCTTACAAAGGACATTTCAATATTTATACTAATAATAAAAGTTATAGCCTTAACTTTAACCTTTTTTGTAAAATATTCTTACCTTCAGTTTCTTGTTTTATATAATCCAACAGGTCTACAGAAAAGCCTCTTCTTCAATATGCAGTCACAGAACAGAATAGCACGATATTTCTTAAAATTTTATAATAGTTTCTCTGCCAAATCATATGGATCCCAAAGCATATATATATCATAAAGCTGGACTTTAAATGACCATACTGATCTCCTAACACTCTTTCAAGTTTGATACATAAATACTTTGATAACATCTTAATTGACATGCATCAGCTGGAGAACTGAGACTGAAGTAGCTCTATGTCTTGTGTGATAATAATTTGTCAATATCTTAGAGCAGTATCAGCTTGCTTCAATGAAAAATAATGTTAGTTTATCTTAACTTTATGAAGTGACTAATTTGATCAGATATTAGAAAAGAATGGGTTTGCTTCAATGAAAATTTATGTACCTTTATATTTGAAGAGATATTTACCCAGAATACATGTATATATTATTTTAAAATGATTTTACCAAACCATGGGAAAAATTATTATACATCACTAGCACAGCATATAAATTCTAGTATCAATAACTAAGTCTTCTATAGAGTGTAAACAACAACATGCCCCCTCCCCCCCTTAAAAACTATTCTTAAAATACAAATAGATAGAGTACAGCTTTCAAAAAAATCTTATAGTTATTTTTTTCCAATTCTCGTAAAATTCCAAAAATAAAATATTTTAATTCAAAAATTCAATGATTATAATTGGAGTTTAATAAAGGACATCTTACTTTCTTTTCAATGTATTTATAAAAATGTAGATGCTTGCATTCACCAGACCTAAAGGCCATAGGTTAATTTGACTTTAACTCATCATTCTGACCCAAATTAATTTAGATACATCACAAATCTCTAATTTATTTTTATTTTATTTTTTATTTTATTTTTATTTACTCTTATTTGTCTTTTAATCACTAAAACTTATCAACAATCATTAAAGTAAATTATATGTTTTACTCACCATGTCATCCTAACTTCATCCTCTTCTTTTTCATTTTTTCCTATTTTTTCTCTTTGCTCATCTAAACACTTCTTTACTTTATTTCAACACAATCCAAGTGTGCATTTGTATAAACACATGTAACAGGTGTGAAATTCTCCCAACTTTCTTCATAAAGGAGCCATCTTCAAACCTTTTGGGAATCAGGGTCTTTTCTCTCCAAAAATTTATCATTATTTATTGTTCTTATGGGTATCTTGAACATTAAAATATGGTGCATGAATTGACATGTAAAAACTACTTGTTCTTAGTGAAAGGTTTTGTTTGATGTAGCTGATGAGAAAATCTTCATTTTCTTTGCATGTGCTTAATCAATTAAAAGACAAATCATTTTCAGAACCTTTTTGTCTTTAAATTCATTACATTGTTTTAATTACATTGAAAAATGCATTTGAACTATCTTCATCTTTTTGAGACATGACACTGCAAATTGATAGATGAAAAAAGATAAACACTGTAATATAAAAAATCAAATTAATCTTGATAAATATCACATTCATTATATCAAATTCTTTTTGAAAATAAGGAGCTGGTCATCCAGTAATGAAGTGCTTTGACAGACAATAAATTACAATTAAGAGAATCAGTGAAGAGAGATCTTTAATTCTTGTGCAAGCAGTCGAATTCCTAGGAGATATGACAAATGGTTGATAAGAGATGCCCCCCTAACAACTTCCAACACCAAACTTATTAATTTATCTTTAACTGGATGCATGTTCAGTCATTATTCCCAAGAGACAAATGAATTTACATTATCTTCTGTGTAATGTAAAAACTGTTTTTAACACTTGATGATGTTTCTTTCTTTTTTTTTTAACATGTTTAATGAGTAGTTTTAAGCTGTAGTTCACATTTTTGTACAAATATTTTAGATTCTATGTCTCAAACATTATTCATGAGCCAAAATGAACAAGTCAATTAAAATAAAAAAATAAAACATGTAAAAAGCAGAAAATGAACAAATAAAGTTGAACATTCCAGGTGCACACCTTAATATGGTGAATAATAAAGTTTACAAATTTTCAGATAAATCCTTGCAATGGTTTCTGAGAAATGGTCTGCACAAAATCACAAAATAAAAATGGAAAAACACCTGTAAAATTCAAAATAATCATCCAATCAAGATGAAAATATCAGGTGCACACCTTCATATTGTGAATAATAAGTTTACAAATTTTCAGATAAATCCTTGCAATAGTTTCTGAGAAATGGTCTGCACAAAATCACAAAATAAAAATGGAAAAATACCTGTAAAATTCAAAATAATCATCCAATCAAGATGAAAATATCAGGTGCACACCTTCATATGGTGAATAATATGTGTATAAATTTTCAGACAAATCCTTTTAATAGTTTCTGAGAAATGCCCCGGACAAAATCTCGTCTACAGACAGACGGACATGGTGATTCCAATATACCCCCCCCCCTAAATTTCGTTTGCGGGGGGTATAATAAATAATCTGTCTTCCACTACAGAGAAAATAAATAATCTGACCTTGACTTCTGATAGTTAAATATTGTAAAAATACTTTTTTTATTTACGTGTAATTTAATCTCAAAAATCTTCAATTCGAAATTTTTTTTGGCTCGCTTCGCTCGCCATTTTAGAACCAAATAGTATTTAAAATCAGATTACCAGACTGGATACTTAAGTCAGTTTATCAACATGACATTGTGCGCTTAGTAGGTGTGATGGAACTTCAAATACAAACCAATTCTTATACAGTACCACAAAAGATAAATTTTCTTGTCGAATAGTTATACTTTCCAGATTAATTAATACAAAATATACACTGGTGGATTTAAGGGGGACGTACATGTGTACGACCCCAGGCCCTCCCTTAAAATTTCAAAGTATGATACGAATAATAATAATAATGCCATACTTTGGGACAAGACCAATATTTTTGTGCCTAGTTTTACTCTTAAAATACACAAAAACCCAAGAGCTTCAGGGGGCGAGCCATTTTCATTCAAAGTATATGACTTAATAATGTCATACTGTAAACCAAGTATTATTCGCGTCATCTTTTATTCGCGATTCGTTGGTTTAAAATCATTCCGCGACAATTAATTTCCGCGACCGAGGAAACATTCTCTATAAATCCTTAGCAAAATGAATGGTTCGCGGCGATTAATATTCGCGAGTTAAAAGAGGTCGCGGAACTCGCGGATATTTCTCGCACGCGAATAAAAGTTGATTTACAGTACTTTGGTACATATACAACCAATTCCTACAAAAGTTTTACTCTTATACATATTAAAAACCCAAGAGCATTAGTTGGCTTTGCTACCTGAACTTACTTCATTCAAAGTATGGTATGACCAGTATTAATTATGTCATACTTTGGTTCATAATTACCAATACCACTACAAAAGTGCCTGGTTTTACTCTTAAAATACACGAAACCTCAAGAGCTTAGGGGTTGGGGGGGTGTACTCCATTGGCCTCCAACAGGGCTTCGCCCAGGACCCACTGGGACCCTTACGGCGGCCCCAAGACCTCTTGCCTAAACAAAGTTATACCTGTCCCCTCCCCAAATCCTGTATCCGAATATGGTATATAAATGATAAGTCTTTAGAATCAATTGATCAAGGTACGGTAAGACATAGAAGAAAATGAATAATCTGTCCTTGATAATCTTGAAAATAAATAATCTGTCCTCGACAGGCATGAAAATAAATAATCCGTCTCAAAAAAATTTGCCAGCACCCCCCCCCCCCCCTCAGGATCAAATGGTCGTCCCCTAATATCTGTCAAAATTTGTCTGAAATTGACATCATTCATTCAGCAGCTAGGATGTGGAAAGTAACACTGATTATTCATTCATCAGTCAAAGTATTGATACTGGCTTGGTGCCAAAAAGTGGGCGTAACTTAAAAAACTGTGGTTCTGGCAAATACACCATAGCAACATCAAAACTAGAAAACTGACCAGTCAGCAAGGGCCCCGCCATGGGGTAGAATTAAAAGGGTGCAGCTTACAGAATGATTAATAAATGTACAAAGAAAAAGCAACAGCAACTGTATTCTTAAAATTTCAACATAATTCCTGAATATTCAAAAACCTGAAAATAATATTCTTGTATTTACATTAGGCAGTAAAGAACAACTTAACATTGAATTTATATTTAAACAATTATGAATCTTGTGTTATATAAAATGCCAGCCTTCAATGAATGCAAATATCATGAAGGCTTGACCTTAACTTCAAACAAACAGCAGTTGCAGACAAATGTTTTCATTAATCTTAAAGTGACAGATAAAGAGAAGCCTACTAAATTTTCTGCAGCAGGCTAGATAATTAATCCCAAGGGATTAATTGTACCTCTCTCATCATTTTCTTCTAGAGTAACAATAAGAACTTTTTCAGTATTAATGATAGAATGGGGTTTTTATACAACTACATTAAAAATTAAAAACATTCTTGAATTAATATATTTAAAAAAAAAAAAAGGAAAAAAGTGAAAAAAAAGTACCCTGGAAAATCAACAAATCTTCTTTAATCTATTTCTTTTTTAGGATTCAATGAAATCATAACTATCAAACAAAAATAAATAATAAAAATTTATATTTAAATCCACATTTCAGAGTGTTCATAGCATTCCAAATTGATTTAACTTCAAAACAAACTTCATTTGCAGACAGAGGTGGTAATTAATCTCAATGTGACAGATAAAGATAATGCTCTGGATTTTCTTCAGGAGGAAAGCTAATTAATCCCATGGGACTCCTAGTAGCATTCAGTTTACTGAATGGGAACATCTTCAGCAGTTATCTCTCTTTGCCAATGCATTCTTATATAAAGTTAAGGAATCTACCCCACCACCCCAGCTCCAAACCAAGGGACATAGAGAACCAAACTTAGCATCAAAATATGTATTTTTGCCTACTGAACTACCGTACCAAATTTGATCTTAATTGGGCAACCATAAAAAAAGTTGCCCGTTCATTCTTATGCATAGTTAAGGAATCTACCCCACCACCCCGGCTCCAAACTAGAAGACATAGAGAATCAAACTTAGCATCAAAATATGTATTTCTGCCTATTAAACTACCATACCAAATTTAAACTTGATTGGGCAACCATAAAAAAAGTTATTAGAAAAAAACAGAAAATTTGTGGACGGAAGAGTGACAGACGGACAGACAGACAGACAGACAGACAGACGGACGGACAGACAGAGTGATTACTATAGGGCACCCGCAAATCCTTGCGGGGCCCTAATAAAATCTGAATTTACCGCCAGTCATATGGTACAAGATTAGTTGTATCATACATTTGTAGAACTTGTAATTTCAAGGTATATATATGTGTGTAAGGGAGAGAGAGAGAGAGAAAGAGAGATCGATTGTTTAACGTCCCTCTCGAGAATTTTTACACATATGGACCCCATTGGAAATAAGCAATTTTTGCTTTCATGGGTTATCCTCAGGTTTATTAATTAATGTCATGATATCACGATGATTATAATGCATATATTTTTATTCATAAAATTTATAAATGTCAAAAATTGCTTTATATTTTAAACTTTCGGAAAAGGACACCTGTATTTAGAATTTTCTATTTATTTTTGAAATTTTATTACTGTGATTAGGTTTTTCATTTTATGCATTATTTATATTTGTACCACCCTGTATCATACATTGATTTTATTACCTGAATAAATCTACTACTACTACTAGACACCACCACTTGCCGGTGGAGAGCTGCAAATTTTGTCCTATAATCGGCACTCAGGGCCATTGAGCAGGGAGGGATCTTTTTCGTGCAAGCACCTACTGTGACACGGGACCTCGATTTATCGAATACGGTCTCATCCGAAGGACCCGCCTCCACATCCCAAAGTGGGATTCAAACCCGCGACGTAAGGATTGACTCCTTACTTCGCGACTCTAGAGCAGACGTTCTAACCACTGCGCCACGTGGGCGAAAAGAGAGATCTGAATTAAATGTTCGTATTTACATGCTGAATTACTTTAAAGCAATTGATAAGCTTTGATATGTGATATAATACACTTTGTTCTTCTAGGAATTTTGCAACTGTGTCTTGGACATTGCAAGGGAAAAAATAAGAAGTGATAGAAGACATGCGACAGGAAGTGAAGTTGTAATAAGAAATTGTAAGAATCCAAAATGTCTGAGGAGGATTTGCGTGCAGCCCTATTTAATGTAATGACTATCTCTGCAGTTTTTTTTTTCATTTTTATTTTCTTTGTACTCTTTTATATTTGTGTTTGGACAAGACTACCTTCTCTAAGAAATTAAGCAATTTGGACTTCATCAAGTTATGCCAATTAATTGTTAAAAAATACAGCTCTAGAAATCCCATAGCGTCAAACTAACCTGTACTTGTGGGATTTGAACACTTTTTGAATTGACTGTTTTCAAAATGAATGGATGGCAGATGATACATAGCACGGTTTCAGAGACAAGAAGAGCTTATGCGATAGCAAAGAGTCCGTCGTTCGTCCGTCTGTCTAGCTGTCCGTTTGTCTGTAGACAATATTTCAAGACGCTACTCCTTCCACAGTTTTGGTCTGATTACAAAATAATTTGGCACACACGTACACTACACTCGGATACATAAAATAATACATCGGGTTTTTTTTATTTCAATGGACGGTGTTGTTGGCGATGTGTATTTAGAGATGTATAATACAAAAATGAATGACAAACTGAACATAGTTGTAATTGGCACCATCCTGTTTACATCGTGATGATTCCACTGTTGGTAAGATCTGACTCATCTAGAAACTCTGGAGGCTTAAACACAATGTCTCTTTAACTAAATATGTGTACGATCTCATACCCACTGACTGTGCACGATTTTAGATAATTTATACGTTAAATAGACAAGAAATACTATCAAAAATATCAGGAGCTGTACAAAAATTCAGCTTTTCCTTGGGCATGTGCACCGGATCTCTGTCAAAGATGAAAAAAAGCACTTAAAATATTACAGCTAAGGGGACGACCATTTGATTCTGAGGGGGGGGGGGCTGGCAGATTTTGAAAATAAATAATCTGTCCCTAAAAATGTAGAAAATAAATAATCTGTCCTCCTCTGCAAAGAAAATAAATAATCTGACCTTAACTTACGATATTTAAATATTGTGAAAATAACTATTTAAACTTTTTATTTCCTGTAATTCAACCTCAGAATCTTCAATTCAGCATTTTTTTTTGGCTCGCTTCGCTCACCATTTTAGAACAAAATAATATTTAAAATCAGATTACCAAACTGAATACTTGTAATCAGTTGATCAACATGACAATGTGCACTCAGTAGATGTGATGAATCACTTTAAATACAAGCCATCTTAAACACTACAAAAAAAATGAATGTTCTTGTCAAAGAATTATATTTCTCGATAAATTAATCCAAAGTATATAGTGGCGGATTTAAGGAAGGGACCCATCCCCTAAAATTTCAAAGTATGATATGAATAATATTAATATTGCCATACTTTAGTACAATACCAATATTTTGGTGCCTAGTTTTGCACTTAAAATACGCAAAAACCCAAGAGCTTCAGGCGGCTTCGCCCCCTGGCCCCCCTTCATTCAAAGTAAGATGTGATTAGTATTACATGTAATTATGTCATACTTTGGAACATAATTAACCAATTCCTACATAATTGTGCCTGGTTTTGCTCTTAAAATACACAAAAACTCACGAGCTTCAAAGAGGCGAAGCCCCTTGAACCCCCTTCATTCAAAGTATGATATGACCAATATGTATGTCATACTTCGTTACATAATAACCAATACGACTATAATTGTCCTGGTTTCATTCATAAAATACCAGAACCGTAGAGCTTCTGGGGAATTTCCCTACCTTGGCCTCCACCAGTTCTTCGCCCAGGAACCACTTGGGGCATTGAGGCAGACCCAGACCTCTTGCCTGAACGAAGTTATATACGCCCCCCCATGCTGAAGAATCAATCGATCAAGGTACCGGAAGACAAAGAAGAAAATAAATAAACTGTCCTCGATAATCATGAAAATAAATAATCTGTCCTTGACAGGCATGAAAATAAATAAGCTGTCTCAAATTAAATTGCCAGCCCCCCCCCCCCCCGCCTCTCAAAATCAATTGGTCGTCCCCTAAGAAGCACATGACAAGAGTCCTATATTTAAAACAATATATCATGTGTGATCCGCACCTCTGAAAGGAAGTATTATTTTTTATCTCTCACTGTGTTATTATTTGAGTGAATATTTGTGAAAGTACGTTACCCCCACCCTTTCACAATTTGCTGGATCCTTCTCTACTATACCAATCTATGTATCCTTACCCGTATCTTTTGATTGTATGTTGTGAAACGTCCCTCTCGAGAATTTTTCACTCATATGGAGACGCCACCACTTGCCGGTGGAGGGCTACAAATGTTGTCCTATGCTCAGCACTCAGGGCCTTTGAGCAATGAGGGGTATTTTTCGTGCCAGCACCTACTACGACACGGGGCCTCGGTTTATACAGTCTCATCCAAAGGACCGGTCTCTACGTCCCGCAGTGGGATTCGAACCCGTGACGTAAGGATTGACTCCATACTTCGCGACTCCAGAGCAGACGCTCTAACCACTCGTATCTTATGAAGCTCAGCATTTAACATGCATTCTCTGTAAGCACCAAAAAATCTTGGAAACGACATGTCTCCGATTTTGATGAAATTTGCACCACAGGTGCATCTTGGTACAAAACCAGCAAATATGGTGTTAGAAGTTTCCCACATGCACCCGGTTGCCATGGAGACGGATCCATTGAATTTGGCCATTTTCGGGCATTTTTGACCAAACAAAAGCATGAAAATTGAGGAAATATGAATGCATTTTTATCTTTATGTAATGATCTCAAATATAAATCTTTGTATCATAAGAAAACATCAACTGTTAAAGAATACAGGGCATATAACCAGTTATTCCAGAATTGACCCCACTCTTAGAAAATGGTTCGGCAAAATAGCATAGTTTCTCAAAATGTGAAAAATGGAAAATTTGGCATTTTTTGAGAAATTTAAGGCTAAATAAAAAAAATTGTCTACGGAAATTTTTCAAATCATATGTGTGTCGTCAAACGTCAGTATTAGTAGTGTCCCCTCATGAAAAAATTGGAGTGGGATCTCAATGTTATTTTTAGTAACATGTATCTAAAAATAGACATATTTCAGAAAAACCCAAAAAATGAAATTTGGGCAGAGTTTTAGATGCCATTGCTAGGTAATTATGAAATATACTGTAAAAGTCAATGTGCTAATGTCAGAGACTGGACACCAATAACTACCATGCATATTATTTTCAGGGATTTCCGTTTTCTATTTATAGCTTCAAATGCCTAAATATAGACATGTCTCATAAAATGATGAAAAATGTCAATTTTTCCTCATTTTGAAGCTCCACTGAATCATAAATAATAAAAATATGGATCTCTCCAATATTTCATCAATAAGAACAAGGAATAGTATAATATCTCACAAATTATTGAGGACAGGCTCTCATCTCTATAAATAGTACAAATGTCTAAAAATAAACACATATGAAATTAACTGTTTAATGTTGATTTTCCACTAATTCTCAAATTAGAGATGGGAAATTTACCAGCTTACTGTCACTAACTGTAACTGATATTATGTGACTGACAAGAACAAAATAACATTCAATGGAATGCAGCATGATAAGCAGAGGTTTCCATTTCTATTTATAGTAACACATGTTTGAAAATAGACGTACTGCAAAATATCAGAAAAATGTAGTTTTTTGTACTTTTTCCTCACATTTTGGATGAACAATTGCAGACTTTATGTTTTTAACTGCTAATTGGCATATGGTGACCAACAAGTAAAAGAAAGCATATACGAAATACAAAATGAGAAGCAGAGGATTCCAATTCTATTTATAGTAACACCTGTTTTAAAAATAGACGTGATGCAAAATATCGGAAAAATGTCATTTTTTGTACTTTTTTCTAAATTTTTGGATGAATAATTGCTGACTATATGTATTTAACTGCTATTGGCATATAGTGACCAACAAGTAAAAGAAAGCATTATATCAAATACAAAATGAGAAGCAGAGGTTTCCAATTCTATTTATAGTAACATGTGTTTAAAAAATAGACTTACTGTAAACTATCAGAGAAATGTCATTTTTTGTACTTTTTTCTAAAATTTTGGATGATTAATTGCTGATTGTCTGTTTACAACTGCTATTGGCATATGGTGACAAACAAGTAAAAGAAAGCCTTATATCAAATACAGAATGAGAAGCAGAGGTTTCCATTTCTATTTATAGTAACATGAGTTTAAAAATAGACATACTGTAAACTATCAGAGAAATGTCATTTTTTGTACTTTTTTCTAAAATTTTGGATGAATAATTGCTGACTGTCTGTTTTCAACTGCTATTGGCATATGGTGACCAACAAGTAAAAGAAAGCCTTATATCAAATACAGAATGAGAAGCAGAGGTTTCCATTTCTATTTATAGTAACATGAATTTAAAAAAAGACATACTGTAAACTATCGGAAAAATGTAGTTTTTTGTACTTTTTTCACATTTTGGATGAGCAATTGCAGACAAAATGTTTTTATTGCTATTGGCAGTCAGTGACCAACAAGTAAAAGAAAGCATATACGAAATACAGAATGTGAAGCAGAGGTTTCTATTTCTATTTATAGTAACATGAGTTTAAAAATAGAAATACTGTAAACTATCGGAAAAATGTAGTTTTTTGTACTTTTTTTCACATTTTGGATGAGCAATTGCAGACAATATGTTTTTACTGCTATTGGCATTCAGTGACCAACAAGTAAAAGAAAGCATATATGAAATACAGAATGTGAAGCAGAGGTTTCTATTTCTATTTATAGTAACACATGTTTGAAAATAGACATGCTTCAAATTCTCGAGAAAATGTAGACTTTCGCACTTTTCTTTCTAACATCAGGGAAGGTCAAAGTGCAGATAAACGGCTTTTATTTGTTATTGACAGAATGTGACTAACGAGTATGAAAAAGCTTTAGCTAAAGTGTATAAGAGTTATGTTTAAGGGTATTTTTACATTTCTGCCTATAGTAACACATATTTATAAATAATCAGGAAAATAAAGAATCATTCGTTTTTCTCGAATTAGGGATATGAAATTTGCAGTCAAACTTTCATTAGCTGTAACTGACATGGCTAATTGTATTCGGCGCGCCAGCGCGTCCACCTCGTTCCAATACATATATCACAAAAGTATGTTCTCCCTGCATTAAAACACTCAAATGACAGCGATTTTCTTTATAAATTAAGCATTATCGTTTATATTCAGGTCCACAGCCCAAGTCCGATTGAAATTCTTTTGTTAGGTGGATCCAGAAAGTTTTTCCTAGGAGGCGGTGGCTCAAGAATTTAGAAAGAAAAAATGGTACTGAAAGAAGTTCAGTTTTGTTATGACCCTAGAGATTATTGCCATGAAAATCAAGTCTTTAAAAAGGAGATAAAACTCTAGGGTCATAACAAAATAGTTTGTTACATTCATGTTAGAAGGAAATTAAAAGTGAAGAGGGGGGCCCGAACATGAAATCCTATTTCATGTGAGGGGGATTGAACTTCTTTCAGTACCATTTTTTTAAACACTACCACTTACCCTTATTCGATTACACTGCAAAATGTCTGCTGAAAGGGGGGGGGGGCTAAATCTACTCCCCATTATTTATTACCTATGTGATGTCTATCTTTGAACCCCCACCCCCCCCCCCCCCGTTCCAACACCTACATGTATGTTTACACGTAAAATAAATTTATAAAAACCAAAACAATTTTTTTTAAATGCTTTAGTTTAAGTCAAGAGAAATATATACATGCATGTATAAAGAGAGAGATATCGAAAGTAAGCCAACTCAAAAAACTTGGGCAAATTTCAGATTACTTTTGAACAAATTATGGTAAGGCATGCATGGATCAAAGGGGATCTGGATCCCTGGAATATTCAACTTCATTATATCCCCCCCCCCCCAAACGAAGGTTTGGGATATATAAGTATGAGTTTGTCCGGCTGTCTAGCTGTCCATCTGCCCATCTGTCTGTGCAAAAGTGTCCGATCCATATCTTCCTTAATGAGGAACATTAGAATCTACTACTCCACACAAAGATTGTCCATGACCTAAGTGTGTGTCATGTCCTTGACCCCAGGTCATTTGGGGAACTTCAAGGTCACTGGAAGAAAAAAAAAATTATAATTCGTGTCCGGTCCAGATCTTTCTTATTGATAAACTTGGTAGGTTCCTATTTCACATAAAGATTGCCCTAATATTGTGTCATGACCTTGACCCAAGGTTATTTAGGGAAGTTCAAGGTCACTTAAAGAAAAATTTCATTATTCGTGTCCAGTCCAAATCTTTCTTATGGATAAACTTGGTAGGTTCTCATTTTACACAAAGACTGCCCATGACTAAAGGGTGTGTCATGACCTTGAACCAAGGTCATTTGGGGAAGTTCAAGGTCACTTGAAAAAAAAAATTATTTGTGTCTGGTCCATATCTTTTTTATGGCTAAACCTGAATCTACTACTTCACACAAACATTGCTTATTACCTGATTTTCTGTCATGACTTTGATCCAAGGCCATTAATGCAAGGTCAAGGTCACTGACAGAAAAAGTTCATAATTTGTGTCTGGTCCGTATATTTAGTCTGGTTTTTTTTATTAGGATGCGCCTTCGTTTCCTTTATGAAAATATTATGAGCAATTACATTTGCATTAAAAATGTTTTAGCATTTCTCTCTTCTCTTAGAATAAGATGCATTAAATATTCATGATTTAGCACCTCTGAAAAACCCAGCGGGGGTATTTAATCCCGTTTGGACAGATCTAGTTTAAACCGACATAGTGATTTGAGACAACGGCTCCTAGTGAAAATTTTCTGGATCCACCTAACAAAAGAATTTCAATCGGGCTGGGGCTGTCGACCTGAGTATAAACGATAATGCTTAATTTATGAAGAAAATCGCTGTCATTTGATTGTTGTAATGCAGGGAGAACATACTTTTGTGATATATGTATTGGAATGAAGTGGACGCGCTGGCGCGCCGAATACAATTAGCCATGTCAGTTACAGCTAATGAAAGTTTAACTGCAAATTTCATATCCCTAATTTGAGAAAAACGAATGATTCTTTATTTTCCTGATTATTTATAAATATGTGTTACTATAGGCAGAAATGGCAAAAATACGCTTAAACATAACTCTTATACACTTTAGCTAAAGCTTTTTCATACTCGTTAGTCACATTCTGTCAATAACAAATAAAAGCCGTTTGTCTGCACTTTGACCATCCCTGATGTTAGAAAAAAAGTGCGAAAGTCTACATTTTCTCGAGAATTTGCAGCATGCCTATTTTCAAACATGTGTTACTATAAATAGAAATAGAAACCTCTGCTTCACATTCTGTATTTCATATATGCTTTCTTTTACTTGTTGGTCACTGAATGCCAATAGCAGTAAAAACATATTGTCTGCAATTGCTCATCCAAAATGTGAAAAAAAAGTACAAAAAACTACATTTTTCCGATAGCTTACAGTATTTCTATTTTTAAACTCATGTTACTTTAACTAGAAATAGAAACCTCGGCTACACATTCTGTATTTCGTATATGCGTTCTTTTAATTGTTGGTCACTGAATGCCAATAGCAGTAAAAACATGTTGTCTGCAATTGCTCATCCAAAATGTGAAAAAAAGTACAAAAAACTACATTTTTCCGATAGTTTACAGTATGTCTATTTTTAAACTCATGTTACTATAAATAGAAATGGAAACATCTGCTTCTCATTCTGTATTTGATATAAGGCTTTCTTTTACTTGTTGGTCACCATATGCCTATAGCAGTTGAAAACAGACAGTCAGCAATTATTCATCCAAAATTTTAGAAAACAGTACAAAAAATGACATTTCTCTGATAGTTTACAGTAAGTCTATTTTTTAAACACATGTTACTATAAATAGAATTGGAAACCTCTGCTTCTCATTTTGTATTTGATATAATGCTTTCTTTTACTTGTTGGTCACTATATGCCAATAGCAGTTAAATACAGATAGTCAGCAATTATTCATCCAAAAATTTAGAAAAAAGTACAAAAAGTGACATTTTTCCGATATTTTGCATTACGTCTATTTTTAAAACATGTGTTACTATTAGTGTTGGCAACGAGTACCCGGTTAACCGGTTTACCGTCGAACGATGCGAGTATCGGTTAGTAAAACTGCTATCCGGTTACTCGCATGAAAAAAAAAAACATAGTAAATGCATATAAAATGATTGTTTTCTAGTTTATAAATGTATAATGATACTTACACATTTCTCTAATTTTAGATACCGTTAGACTTGATATAATACATTGTTGTAGTGGATCAAATTGTTTTAATTAGTTTTCACAGTTTATTTAATTAATAGCTTTGATTGCATAGGGGAATGTATACAACTTTTGAAGGCCTGAGTTATGATTTCCTAATTTGATAATTTAACTTAACGAGATGCGGCCTCAGACAAATTAGGCTTGGATTGTAAAAGTAAGAAAGAACATTCAAAATCTCAACAAATTAACAAATAATTACGGAGTATGTAGATAATTATTAATATTCTCCTTGATAGCGACATATTTCGGGGGCTGAAAAAGAAAGCATAAGCCAGGAAAGCAATTGTGAGATGGTGATGGACGATGTCTTTATTTGTCCTCGTTGTGTGTCAAATTTCTTATTCTTTAATCTAAAATCAAAATTCGTTCACAATATCGCATGTGTGTATTGTAAATATAATGCCCATATACAGTATATCTGTGTATGACTATTACCGATAAGTAAAGCATAAGATGAATAAAAGATGTGGATGCTTTTACGAAAAAATCATCCGAGTAACCGGGTACTCGATCGGAAGATGAAGCGAGTAACCGGTTACTAAAAATCGTCCGATTTGCCAACACTAGTTACTATAAATAGAAATGGAAACCTCTGCTTCTCATTCTGTATTTGATATAAGGCTTTCTTTTACTTGTTGGTCACCATATGCCAATTAGCAGTTAAAAAACATATAGTCTGCAATTGTTCATCCAAAATGTGAGAAAAAAGTACAAAAAACTACATTTTTCTGATATTTTGCAGTACGTCTATTTTCAAACATGTGTTACTATAAATAGAAATGGAAACCTCTGCTTCTCATTCTGTTTTTGATATAAGGCTTTCATTTACTTGTTGGTCACCATATGCCAATAGCAATTAAAAACAGATAGTCAGCAATTATTCATCCAAAATTTTAGAAAAAAGTACAAAAAACGACATTTTCACGATATTTTGCATTACGTCTATTTTTAAACACGTTTTACTATAAATAGAAATGGAAACCTCTGCTTATCATGCTGCATTCTATTGAATGTTCTTTTGTTCTTGTCAGTCACATAATATCAGTTACAGTTAGTGACAGTAAGTTGGTAAATTTCCCATCTCTAATTTGAGAATTAGTGGAAAATCAACATTAAACAGTTAATTTCATATTGTCTATTTTTAGACATTTGTACTATTTATAGAGATGAGAGCCTGTCCTCAATAATTTGTGAGATATTATACTATTCCTTGTTCTTATTGATGAAATATTGGAGAGATCCATATTTTTATTATTTATGATTCAGTGGAGCTTCAAAATGAGGAAAAATTGACATTTTTCATCATTTTATGAGACATGTCTATATTTAGGCATTTGAAGCTATAAATAGAAAACGGAAATCCCTGAAAATAATATGCATGGTAGTTATTGGTGTCCAGTCTCTGACATTAGCACATTGACTTTTACAGTATATTTCATAATTACCTAGCAATGGCATCTTAAACTCTGCCCAAATTTCATTTTTTGGATTTTTCTGAAATATGTCTATTTTTAGATACATGTTACTAAAAATAACATTGAGATCCCACTCCAATTTTTTCATGAGGGGACACTACTAATACTGACGTTTGACGACACACATATGATTTGAAAAATTTCCGTAGACAATTTTTTTTATTTAGCCTTAAATTTCTCAAAAAATGCCAAATTTTCCATTTTTCACATTTTGAGAAACTATGCTATTTTGCCGAACCATTTTCTAAGAGTGGGGTCAATTCTGGAATAACTGGTTATATGCCCTGTATTCTTTAACAGTTGATGTTTTCTTATGATACAAAGATTTATATTTGAGATCATTACATTAGATAAAAATGTATTCATATTTCCTCAATTTTCATGCTTTTGTTTGGTCAAAAATGGCTGAAAATGGCCAAATTCAATGGATCCGTCTCCATGGCAACCGGGTGCACGTGAGAAACTTCTAACACTATATTTGCTGGTTTTGTACCAAGGTGCACCTGTGGTGCAAATTTCATCAAAATCGGAGATATGTCGTTTCCAAGCCCTATAGTAAATTTTTTGGTGCTTACAGAGAATGCAAGTTAAAATCTCTCAGAGTTAGTGTTTTATTTTTGCTTGTCTGTTTTCGGTCAGTCTGTTTTTTATGAATTTGATATTTCATCAATTTTCCTCTGTTTGAATATCTATCCTTCATATGTGTATTTATTGTATTGAAAAGATTAAACCCGTTTGCCTTAGTCGAACAGTATATGAACGACATAGCATTATTAAATCCTAATTGAAGTTGTTAACTTGTACCAAGTTGTTATGTAGCGAAACGTAATTACGCCCTCTGGTGAGGATCGATATTGTACGTAAAATTGTTCCCTGGGCAGAGAATAAATACTTCAAATTATACAAAGTTGTTAATTTCTTTTTCTGTTGTCAATTGAATCAGGGCATGGGGAAGGGTGTCTGAGTAATTTTATCCATTTGAATACTTGATTTTTATTAGGAAAATGATTTTTCATTGGATATTTCCGTAGATGAGTAACAGTGCTTTTAGCTCATGAATTATATTCTAGTTTTTGGCTCTGGTCAAATCAGACTTTAAAAGAATTATAGTTATACGAGGGTTGTCCCATAAAATCGTGGACAAGTTGTCTAGTGTAAAATATAAAAATCACTACGTTCTGAAATTTTCACTATTATTTAGTACATATTTTAGCAATATACACAGCAAATTTCAGATAAATATATGCATAAATAAACAAATTATGTGATTTTATGCCATGTATTGTATCATCTTACGGCGCATGGATTATAACGTCAAAGTGTCTAAAACAGCGTCACGTTTTATCTTTGCTGAAAATGAAGTTGGATGAGTTCGACTGAAATTTAGGAATTTCATTGATACACATTCTTAAGTCTCCATTAACAGCCGAAGAACCAATTGGCATCCTATATAATGCGATCTTCTAAATATTTATCAGTAAGTTACGGACAATATTCTCACCATCATTCAACAAATAGAAAATCTCATACCGGCGGTCTACTGTGACAGCGTCTTTGGCTATTACATTAGGAGTTTGTCCGTATGTTTTGTACTCCCCAGGGACTCAATCAAAAAAGAATTCGCTAAGAAAACTCCTATTTCCTTTGTATACTTAAGATATGGTGATATTTTTATAATCTTTTTTTCTTCTAATCTTTTGTTATTTCAAGTCTCTAAAGGTGTCATTACAACATCAAAATAAAACGGAACTGCTCTCCGGTGCGCCGTAACGTCATAAAACGTCGCCATTTTTCATGTGTTTTGTTTACCACTTTCCAATTTCGAATGCTCGAGAAACTGCCAAAAATTTACCAAATGCCTAAAAATTTTTACGAAGACTACAAAATTGATTGTTGAATTGAATACGGATAATTTTAATCCAAATTTTTTGTATTTAAAACTTTTATTTTGAATTCAAACTAGTGTATTCTTTAATAAAACCTTGCCTTTTTGTCCATGCGCCGTAGGACATTACTCCATGTACATTCAAGCATAATAAAATCTTTATTTTTGCTTATATCTTATCAAAAAAAATTAACATGCACTTAAATATGATAAATAAACATTTACTGAAATTTTCAGCTTAGTACGCCCATTACTTTTCGAGAAAAACGCTTTGTCCACAATTTTACGGGACAACCCTCGTATATGTCTCCTGTCAAATTTATCAAATTTACTTCGGGTGTTATTTGTACGTTCGTTAGATATAGTTTTTGATTAATTAAAACACAAATCTCTGGGTACATGTGTCAATTTATTCATGACGTCACTCGAAGCTAATGATAATGATTTAAAAACAATCTACAGTGTTGTATCTTGGTAAAAATACTTATAAATAATGATTATTATTTATTTAAAAATATTATTGGAAAAAATTTATTACGGTAATCAATTGATATAATAATATTGATTTTTGGTTATTTTTTAATACAAAATTTTAACAAATTCAAAAAGTCAGTGTTCAAAGTCAACTTTTAATTGTCCTAAAGTTTAAATTGATGTCCATGTTAAAAGGTAGCCTGCGGTCATGTTTGCCTGGGTATCTATTCTTTATGGGTTGTTATTGGCTCCATGTTAATGGATAACCTGCGGTCATAATAACGTAATATGTCAATCCTGTTTGATCTGGGTGGGTTTGATTATGTTAAATGTAAATGTGTAATTTTTAGTTACTCTCAGTTTGCAAAGGATGTCTTTTTATTTTACTGGGTGGACAATAATTGGTTAGTTTGTAAATGTTTAGTGCAGAAAGTCATTAAAACTGATAGAGTTGTTATTTATTCATTTGATTTTTTTTTCATGAAAATCGAAGTTAAAATTGATAGAACCTAATACATTTGTAAAAAAAAAAAAAGGGGGGGGGGAGGAGAGGGGTTTAACTGAAATTGAAATTACTTACGGATTAAAAAATGTCAGTTTTTCTAAAATAACAATTTTTTTTCAAAACAGTAAGTAAGGGAATATTTACATGTATTTAAACTCTGATTTATCATGAAAAACACTACAGTAGACGGTGGAAAACTTGGTCATCACGTTTTCTTTCATTTTTCTTAAAGCTTGGTTGTGAGATTACCAATACCCTTTTTTTCAAGTAAGATATCCAGAAATGTAACAGATGTGTCAGACTGTATGGTATCTTTTATCTCAAGCTTACTGTGATATATTGTATTGACATCAGACTTAAATAACAATTGAAAAAAACGTCGCCACTTTAGGAGAACTGCATTTAAGAAGAGCATTTGGCCATGTTTTTCAGGTTTGTTTAATTTATCAGTACTGCTCCAAATATGAAAATGGATGGCATCATATATTTCTTCCAAATTAGTCCAGTCAATATAAATTTGACCTCAAACTAATTGCAACAGAATTTTTTTCATAGTAGTGTTCCTTCTTATAGCATAATATAACTCCATGAAAAAATCGGAAAAAATCGGACGAGTAGTTTTCATAGTAGTCGACTTCAAAAATAATGAAATATGACTTTCACTTTATATATGGTATGCCGCACCATACTACTCGCTGTTGACGTCATTTTTAACTAAAGTCATCATACATAAGAATTATTTCGCCAAAAGTTCGAAGAGTAATATTTTTTGACACGTTTACTGCATAATATTACTAATTATTGAATAAGGGGAAAACGAAAATAAGCCGGGATATCATTTTATACTTTTTGATACAATATAATGTTTCAACATGAAGAGGCTACAGTTTATTAGCCTCTGTAATCCATCATAGGTCTACACCTTTTTTTTTTTTAAATTAGACTTCAGTAGGAAAGTAGTTAAATATATGTAGGCCTACACTAGTTTTAATAGTTGTTGATTTCTAAATTCTACTAGAGCAAGACCTTTATTATGAAAATGATTAGTTATTAAACTTAAAAGCGTAAATCTCTATGGAACGCCATCTCAGTCAAAATTTGATTTCCCTGCAGTGACGCTATATTTTCTTAAATACACTGTATCACTGATGTCACTGTCAGAGGGTAAAGTCCCAATAATTGCAGTTGTTTTTAGGACAATGCTATACAATTATTTATGTTGTTTTAATTCAATACAATGATTTAGCCATCTGAGGAGTACATTATTCAGCGAGCCCGAAAATTTTGAAAGGAAGGAATATTATCAGGGAAAACTGACAGGCGAAAAACGTAAAAATTGTTGTTTAGTAAAAGTGTTGGAAGGGGCCCTGCATCCCCTCTAACCACCCTCACCAAAATATATATTCGCTTAGGTTTTGTTCACATGAGAAAATGTCATAGCCGTTTAAATGGAATTCCCCGATCTATTTTTAGATCAATGTAGAAGACATTAATTTTTGTATTCACACGGAAGGTCACGTGCAGGTAAATACATGTATACAGTGTTTCTACCACATAGTTGGATCTCAGCCAGTGAGAAAGATGGGAATTATTCAATCATGTAATAATAAGTGTTATGTCTCAATATGTTGGGGTTTCTAATACACATTTACCTGGAATAATATGGGAAACTGAATTGCTGTCACTATGCACAAAGCGATATTTTAGAAATCGTAATACACCTTACTGAAATCAAAAGATTTTTCCGGATTTTGGTTTACTATCGAATAATGACAAGATTTTTTCAAGTGTAATTACAGTTTGAAAGAGTTTCTCTATGTAGATTTCGCACAATAAAACGCCAGCCGGCTCCCTAAAAACAAACGATAATTTTATTTAATGCCAAGAATTTCAATTTCTATAACTTGAAATTAACTCCCAACCGTAATGTTTAACTTCTGTAACGATATTTCCCCCAACATTTAACCTATATCGGCTTCATACTTCAAAAGTCATAATTCAGCTTTATATATATGAAAACATAAAAATTCGAAAAATTGTTAAAATTCAGTTTAACCTTAAAAAATAATAGTGAGGCCTGTTTAAGTATTGACTTCCGTAACACTACCTTAAAATCAAAAGTATATTTAATTTTCATGTTATTTTAATATAGTTGCAAGAAGTTAGAGATACCAGAGTTAAGCCTGACTCTCAGTCAATTACGTGGTCTGTCTAAACCAGTCAACCATTCTAACCAACTAGCGTATGTTACCATACGTATTTTGTCGAGCTTCAAAAGTCTAAATTGTTTAAGTGGGTTTGTTAAACAACGCTATTGGATATATACTTTCTCATGTTGGATCGTTTATTTTGTACAAGGAAAGAACCGACCTCAAATGTGGCTGTATGCATGCGTAACAAACTGAAAAAGTGTCAGAAAATGCTATCAGGAGGGTCAAATATGCACATCAAAATCGTTGAAAAATCACCAGCTTCCGGGGGCTTCACTCCCTGGACCCATTTGGGGCCTTAAGGCGGCCCCAAACTCCCCACTTATACTGGCCACGGCGTCCACATCGAAAATGGCCTGGCTACGGCCCTGCCAGGCAAAAATATGTGAAAGGCGTGCCACTCCTGTTTGATTACATTGAAACCTCGTTGATTTTCTAGGTTAATACGAATTTCAACCAAATCAAAACAATGTTGGTCCACGTGGTCTTTGCATATATTCCTGTCATTGATATGTAGAAATTGGTATGCAACAGCCATCATCAAACCCGATTACAGTCAGTGCATTGCAAAATCCTGGGATATATTATGTACAAAAGCAATGAATGCGACGTGAATGTTATTTCAAATATGAGTACTAGGACGACAACCATGCAAGAGAGTTTATTACGTCAGGTCATAAATTTTTACGCGAGCACGTACATTGCAGAGGAAACTAAGGGCGAAATGAAGTACACCTCATCATATAGCCTTCAGAGCACAGGCGCTTGACGTTTTTAACCTTTCTCATTATGAATAAAAAATTTTCCTACTATGATTATATTTTAGTAGGGATTTTTTTATTTATAATGAGAAAGGTCAAAAACGTCAAGCGCCTTGCTTCAGAGGCATTAAAGGGACGACTAAGTGATTCGGGGGAGGGGGGGGGGGGGGGCTGGCAAACTCTTTGGAGTCGGATTATTTATTTTTTATGTTTGTGAAGGACAATATTTATTTCCAAACATCAGATTTAAGTCAACAACAGTACTCTTATTCGTGGCGGTAGGGGGTTAGAGACAGATTATTTATTCCCTGTCCAATAGAGGTCATATTATGTACGATTTGAATTATCTCTGTTTTAATTTAATTTAGCTTATGATTTACATTGTTCACAGAAAATATTGAAAAATCCTCCATGAATGTCTATTTCCCATTTAATATTTATGGCTAAGGACCAAAAACAGTCACATAAGCACTGTTTATAAGGCATCTGGAGAAAAAAAAAATAATTCGAATTTCCTCTGTTTTAGCAATTGGTATAATATTGAACATGACGTGATTATTTATAATAAATAATAATTATATCTTCTAGATTTTTGTTCCTGTATATTTCTTTCTTTTATTAATTCAAAAACTGCTCACCAATTTAAAAAATCATGCGTAATTTTCTACATATCAATTTTCGTTTTTTCCTCTTTTTTTCAACAAAATATAAGATAATTCCTACCTAAATTTCCAAAAATTGCCTCGATGGAATTTTTCCGATTTTTCATATTACACTGTCTACATGTTGAACTTTCATAAAATACTAAAGAAAATTCTGTTGCAATTAGTTTAGGGTTTTACAAATTTTTGGCTATTTTGACTGGACTAAATGCTCAAGATGGAACATATCTCCTACTGTAACAGAACTTTATTGATCACTTACATTACTTAGTCCACAAAAGTTAATTATAAGAGAGCAATTTCCGTCTTCCTGCCATTACAACTCTCTTTATTTCATTCTCCTTTCCCTATTTGTGCCTTGTTGAATTAAAAATGCCTGTAACAATTACTTGTTCACCTCTGAAAAAGTTCAAAATATTTTCAAATTCTTCATCATTATCCAAATACCCAGCCAGAGGCCAGTGCATTATTTTTTTTTTCTATCACGTTTGACTCTGCACATATATTCTGCTTCATATGATGTTATTTTGTAGTGGTGTTTACAGTCTCCACTGCCTTTGGGATGTGGGTTGCAGTTGGTTGTGTGCGTTACATACTTGACCCACATTAATGACATTGATTGATTAATTGTATATTGTTTAACGTCCCTCTTGAGAATTTTTCACTCATATGGAGACGTCATCGATGCCGGTGAAGGGCTTCAAATTTAGACCTATACTCAGCACTCAGGGCCATTGAGCAGTGAGGGTTCTTTATCGTGCCAACGCCTACCGTGACACGGGACCTACGTTTTTAAGGTCATATCCGAAGGACCCGTGACTTTCACTTCTAGTGCCGAGCGCTAAGCGAAGGAACAGTCACTTCCTATGTTTACGTCTTAGGTATGACGCGGCGCCGCGATCGAGAATCGAACCCGGGCCTCCCGATCACGAAGCGAACCCTCTACCACTAGGCTACTGTGACCGGTTTTAATGACATTGAAAAGTTACGCCAACTTTGCAATGTATTTGTACTGCATAAGCAAAACATATCCTTGACCGAGTTCCCCTTTCTCTTAAGGATACAAGCCTGTTTGGAACTTAAAGAAACTTTGGTGCATAAAGAACCAGATCGTAATCCCAATTTTGAAAAAATAAAATACTATAATTCCGTCAAAAATCAATGAAGCGGAACAAAATTCAAACTTGATCTGAAACCCATCAATATACACTCACTTAACAAAAATTTAATCAATATCTCCAAGCCTTTAGAAAAAAGTGCGGAAAACCAAGTGGGACAGACAGACGGACTGACAGACACAGAGGTAATCTATAGTCCCCACCAGTTTCACCATAGAGAACTACTTAAGATGAAATTCAAAAGTCAGATGATATTCATGAAACTAGTGGAGTTCCTAAATATGAAAAGGATAATTTGTTTCTAAGGAAATACTAAATGTAGAGAATGAAGCTGATTTGAAACGATACAATAAGCTAACAACGTTGATATTGTTTTCATTCACTATTTTTTAAGTGCAACAATTTTTTGTACTTCAGCTATCAATTCTTCTATTTCCACCATAGGGTCTCTCAATACAACAAATAGCTTGAATTCATCTAAACCCAATGTAATTGTCTTATCCGACTTCCCATCGCTAATAGGCATACTGAGTACATCATTTCTGGGCTATTTGGTAAAAAAAAAAGGAAACATTTTTTTGCTTCCAAAAAAAGGCCATACCAACTCTCCAATAAATTTTATACATTCTATAATTTCTTAAATTGCGATGGCATGTACAGATATATTTGAGGAAACTTCAGACTGAATAATTTGAAATTAAATTTTGCTCACTTTTATAGTCTATGAGATTTGTTCACGTGACAGATCTCATTTCTGATAATTGATCTTTTATTAGTCCCCTACAGGTGAATGTAACAGTATGAAATATTTAGATTAAATCAAAAGGCTTAACCATGCCGACTCCAAACGAATAAGCTTAGAAGCTAGCCTCACCTACACACTTGATAGTGTGAAAACATTGCTATATGTAATTGCAGAAGGCATGAGATGACGTTATCTCATTAGCAGATTTTGTTTGATGAGTTATTAAAAACAATAGCAAAAATCATTTGAAAACAACAAATGAGAAATATATATGAAAAAAATATATTCCCGTTATACAAAACATGTGCATGTTTTAATTCCATTCACACATTTTTTTTTGGTTGTTTTTTGGTAAACAGTATTTCTCTGCAATATAGGGCTCCAGTTTTTGGAATAACCTCACTTGCCAAGTTTGACATTTTTGTTTATTTCTCAATATCTTTAATCCACTGTTTAAATTTTACAGGGACCCCCTGGCCCTTAAAAATATGTAATGACCTGATTAATGGGTACCGAAATAGCCGCGGTAAATGATTTAACCTGATTGAAAATTGAAATCATCCAGTGTTTTTTTATTTTGATCATCTTCATTTTCATTCTTTTTGCCCCCATAAGGAAAGTACCCTGACCTTTTTTTTTATTTTCTTCATCCAAACGATTTGAATATCGCATTTCAGTTTCCGACATACGCTGCGATAATTCATCTAATGCTTTATCCAGCTGTTCTCGATGTGTTGGCACCTTTGCCATTGTAAAAATTTCTTTTTAATTTTGATGTTTAATTTGTAAAATTAACCAATAATTTTTGCGATCTAAAAAGTTAAATATCAAGAGAAATTGTCTCACCTTAACGTCTCTGGTCTTCACAGTACTTCTCAGTATCCTGGTCACGGCACCAAATTGACTTGTGGAGTTGTAAGCTAATGAAGAAAACTTCGTTTTCAAAAGTTTTTTTAATTAATCCGATTTACAGTTGTCCGGGATCGTATAGTTTTAGAAATATTCGTTTCTGAAATATGATCAGAAAAGACCAATGCTTATTTTATCTACATGTACATATCCAAAGGGTCCGTCCAAAATATAAAGAGTTTAAGACCGAACTCCAAATAAATAAACAAAATGTCCAAAAGAATGATTCCCAAAAACAGAATAAGTGGTACCTGGTAAAATGATTATCAATTATTTCCTGCTCCGACTGTGCACAAGAGTCGGATAATGAGGGTCATTATCGTGGATATCAAAAGCATGAGTGTAGAACCAGACGCTGACCCTAAAATGCTGGGAGATCCCAAAATTGTCCGAAAGTATCAAGGTTATAATGCCTCAGGGGCATGTTATAATAGCGGTACCCCGGTGTCACAGGAGCAAATTATAATACTGGTACCCATATCTCCCCTCAAGCAACACAATCTATTCCATTTTCAACAACATAGAGCTTATCATCTTCTGCAGACAATCCGAATTTGTTAATAGGTTATTTCTGTGAGATACATGTGAAATGATACTGTGAAATGAACATTGTCTTATCACACATTTCGAAAAACGATGATACAGAGTATTTTGACTAAGACGGATGTTTCTGTGTCTTACTTTTTGCTTCCAGCAATTCACATAAATCCATATTGTATATATTAAAATTGTCACAATTCCAAAAGTCATCCTCTGAGACATTATTATGAAATTCTAGCAAACTCGTTGGCAAATGACATGTGTATTTGTGGGGAGTTTCCGCTTCCAATGGTATACAGTTCCAGTAAACTACACCAACGGCTAATATTTTAAAGGAAAGGGGGGTACGTCCTAGAAAAAAAATCACTCGATTATGTAGAATTTAAAAGATCTTGAAGGGTAATATTTGTGTAAAATAATTGGGTGTAATTTTGATAAGAATTTAAAAGATTTTTTTTTCTCAAAAATATCAAAATTTAATTTACTTTTTAGTGAAAGCCAATGACAACTCTTGTGTCGATTTCAAAAGTTTATTAAATAATTTCAATTAAGTGATTCTTCATATAAAATTTTAGATATTTCCTTCATTTTCAAAACTATTGCCAAATAAGTCATAAACATCCTTTAAAAGAAGCTGAAAGCAATAAGCCAAAAGTATTTCCGAAAAATCAATTTTAAAAATTCAGAACATGGTCAGGCTACAGATACTTCTGGGTCAGAAAGTTACGTCCTACCTTGCCACATTTTCCATCCGCGTTTGACATTTTAGTTATACTTTGCATTGCCGTGGTTATTGGTATCAATATGAGCATGAAGAATTTCAGTATTCCTGGTTCCGAGCATAAATACAATTCACAGCCCTTTTTCCGTCTTGATCGCAATTAACGTTTAGTTAAATTGTACTTTGCATATCCTGGTCAACGAACACCAAATTGACTTGTATGATGTAAGCCAATGACAACTCTTGTGTCGATTTCAAAAGTTTATTAAAAAATTTCAATTTACAATTTCTCCGTGATCGTATAGTTTTCGAATTTGAAAACTGATTGCACAATAATGTTCACTAGATCCGTCCCAAAATCTAAAGAGTTTTAAGACTGAACTCCAAATAGCAAAATTTATCAAAAGTCCGAAATAATGATTCCCAGAATAATAAAATGCCAAAGAGGTGTAATAATTTGAGAATAAAACCGGAATAGGAATAAAAGCGGGAATAATTTTTTCTGAATAAAACAGGGTATTTTGTGCTCAGTGGGTATCCGCATGTCGTTTAGCCGCATAGGGACACTTTTTCCCTTTCTGTTGTCTGGAAATTTAAAAGTTGCATTGTGTAAGAAATATAAATATATTATTATGTTGAAAACACAGCAACAGTCATTTTGTAAAAAAAAAATAATAACGCTTTCAATTTTCAAAAAAAAAAAAATATGAATAAGTTATTAACTAATTCTAAACTAAAATGCTTACAATTTCAGAATAACGTATGTGATAAATTGTTAGAAAATAATCTAACAGTGAATATATTTTCAATCAACGAACTATTTTATTCTTAATATATAAGAGAAAAACGAGTAAATTATTAAAAAAAAACATTTGAATTGTCAGACCTTGAATGTGAATCCAAACTTCGTCATCATGACTGTTTACAGTTATGCCCTTTCCGGGAGCATACTTGAGCTGAGCACATAAGTTCCTGTCTTTGTCTCGGTAAAATTTAAACCTATTGGTTGGAGGTTCTGGATCTTGTTTTTTATTGTTTTTTTTTTTTTACAAATGTGTGTAATTTTTCGATGGTGTCCAGTAATGTAGGGAGCTGCTTAATATTACTAAACGTAATATTGCAGGATTTTCCCTGTTTGTTGTCTGTTGGAAGAAAAATTAATTAGTTTTACTTTTCATTAACTAATCAATTCATTTCTTCATTCAAAAATAATTAAATAAAACTAAAAAATGTATAAACATTTACCTTGCAAATGGATCCAATGGTCATCAACAAATAGTGTAAACGTTAAACTTTTGCCGGTTCCAAAAAGTAACAAACCACTAGTATGATTTGACTTATCCTTCATAAATTTCGTTTCGAATTGTATCGACATGATGACAATTTACGAAGGTGAAGCAAGTTTCCCTTTATATATCAGTTTTCTCATTAAATGATAACAGGCTTTAATGTCCAGTAATTTAATTTCGTAATGTTTAACCCCATAAGGAATATAATACCATTGCCATAAGAAAAACAAAACGAATTCCAATGGCTACAGTTAGTATGAAAATAACAAGCTACATGTATAAAAGGAAAATTAATAATGTACAAATATATGAAATCATTTCATCTCTTCATCGACTTTTAATTATATGAATTCCACCAAGTTAATATAGTGTATGAAAATTTTAATTAATATAGTGATCAAATATTATGGAATGTGTTATGAAAGGAAAATTATTCATAAATATTTAATATCATTTGATGATCTCTTTATCGACTTTTAATTATAAGAATTCCACCGAGTTAATATAGTGTCATTAGTAACCCTATAATGATCTAAATTTTATGCAATGGGATATGAAAGAAAAATCATTCATAAATATTTAATATCATTTGATCTCTATATCGACTTTTCATTACATGAATTCCACCAATTAAATATAGTGTAAGAAAATTTTTAATAATACACTGTAATTATTATGATATATGTGATCTGAATTTTATGTAATCTCAATTGTCCTACGGGAAGATGATTCATAAATAAAGGTAGCAGATGACACAGACGTCCCAATGACATTAACATAACAAAGAACAAAGAAATGATCAAAAAATATATGCACTCTACCCATCAACAAATCTTTTCAAAATATATTTAGTACATTGAAACAAAACGACATTTATCCGTTCGAATTAACATGTCACCAAGCAGTATTTTCCGTTCGAGTTAACAAAATTGTTACATATTCCCGCCATTATTGATTATGAAAACAAACATAACCACGGTGATGTTGATGTTTTTGTACGTTCTGTTTTCTATTTCCTTAAGATCAGCAAATGGAAGTGATTTTTGTTGTCACAGTCTTGTAGTAAACATCACGATGTTTGCTACTGGAAAGGAATCGGTAATTATGGAGGATGTATAGAAGATATAGAAACTGTACACTTCTTACGGTTTCTGGATTTAAGGTGTACAGAGGTTCGTGTAGTCCAGATAGACTATTTAGACTATGATTGTATTACTTTCGTGAAAAATGCTCTTAAGCCCTCGTGCACCCTTCAAAAAATCATCGTGAATGACATGTTATGTGTAAGTTATATATATATTGAAGGTTATGTTTTTATAATTTCACCCTTGAAAATATGAAGCGATGATGCAATACATAGAAATTTATACTAATACATAGAAATTTATACTTATACTTTAAACAATGAATCTGTTTTGATCTATTTATTTAAGAATTATGGTGATGAGATTCAAAGTTTCACTGCATCAACAAGGGATGACACCACATCTGGAAAAATCTATATGTCCTGTCCAACTCTAGCCTGTCCAGAATGTGCAGTCTGTTCATCACCCTCCTCAGTTATTATGAGTAAGCATACTCATGGTTAATACTTATTATGTCTGATGTCATATACTTATTATTAGCTCACCTGAGCTGAAAGCTCAAGTGAGCTTTTCTGATCACCCGTCGTCCGTCCGTCTGTCTGTCTGTCTGTCTATATCGACTTTTCATTACATGAATTCCACCAATTAAATATAGTGTAAGAAAATTTTTAATAATACACTGTAATTATTATGATATATGTGATCTGAATTTTATGTAATCTCAATTGTCCTACGGGAAGATGATTCATAAATAAAGGTAGCAGATGACACAGACGTCCCAATGACATTAACATAACAAAGAACAAAGAAATGATCAAAAAATATATGCACTCTACCCATCAACAAATCTTTTCAAAATATATTTAGTACATTGAAACAAAACGACATTTATCCGTTCGAATTAACATGTCACCAAGCAGTATTTTTCCGTTCGAGTTAACAAAATTGTTACATATTCCCGCCATTATTGATTATGAAAACAAACATAACCACGGTGATGTTGATGTTTTTGTACGTTCTGTTTTCTATTTCCTTAAGATCAGCAAATGGAAGTGATTTTTGTTGTCACAGTCTTGTAGTAAACATCACGATGTTTGCTACTGGAAGGGACTCGGTAATTATGGGGGTTGTCTAGAAGATATAGAAACTGTACACTTCTTACGGTTTCTGGATTTAAGGTGTACAGAGGTTCGTGTAGTCCAGATAGACTATTTAGACTATGATTGTATTACTTTCGTGAAAAATGCTCTTAAGCCCTCGTGCACCCTTCAAAAAATCATCGTGAATGACATGTTATGTGTAAGTTATATATATATTGAAGGTTATGTTTTTATAATTTCACCCTTGAAAATATGAAGCGATGATGCAATACATAGAAATTTATACTAATACATAGAAATTTATACTTATACTTTAAACAATGAATCTGTTTTGATCTATTTATTTAAGAATTATGGTGATGAGATTCAAAGTTTCACTGCATCAACAAGGGTTGACACCACATCTGGAAAAATCTATATGTCCTGTCCAACTCTAGCCTGTCCAGAATGTGCAGTCTGTTCATCACCCTCCTCAGTTATTATGAGTAAGCATACTCATGGTTAATACTTATTATGTCTGATGTCATATACTTATTATTAGCTCACCTGAGCTGAAAGCTCAAGTGAGCTTTTCTGATCACCCGTCGTCCGTCCGTCTGTCTGTCTGTCTGTCCGTCCGTCCGTCTGTAAACTTTTCACATTTTCAACTTCTTCTCAAGAACCACTGGGCCAATTTTAACCAAACTTGGTACAAAGCATCCTTGGGTGAAGGGGAATTTAAATTGTTAAAATCAAGGGCCAAGACCCCTTCCAAGGGGAGATAATCAAAAAAATACAAAAATAGGGTGGGGTCATTAAAAAATCTTCTTCTCAAAAACCACTAGGCCAGGAAAGCTGAAACTTATGTGGAAGCATCTTTGGGTAGGGTAGATATTAAATTGTTAAAATCATGACCCCCGGGGGAAGGGCGGGACCACAATAGGGAATCCAAGTTTTACATAGAAATATAGAACAAATCTTTAAAAATCATCTTCTCAAGAACCACTGGGCCTCAAAAGCTGAAACTTACATGGAAGCATCCTTGGGTAGTGTGGATATTAAATTGGTAAAATCAAGAACCCCGGGAGTAGGGCGGGGCCACAATAGGGAATCCAAATTTACATAGAAATATATAGAACAAATACTTAAAAATCTTCTTCTCAAGAACCACTGGGCCAGGAAAGCTTAAACTTATATGGAAGCATCCTGGGGTAGGGTAGATATTAAATTGTTAAAATCATGACACTTGGGGGCAGGGCGGGGCCACAATAGGAAATCCAAGTTTTACATAGAAATATATAGAACAAATCTATAAAAATCTTCCTCTCAAGAACCGCTGGGCCAGGAAAGCTGAAACTTAAATGGAAGCATCTTTGGGTAGTGTAGATATTAAATTGTTAAAATCATGACCCCCGGGGGTAGGGAAGGGCCACAATAGGGAATCCAAGTTTTACATAGAAATATATAGAATATAGATAAAATCTTTAGAAATCTTCTTCTCAAGAACCACTGGGCCAGGAAAGCTGAACATTATGTGGGAGCATCCTTGGGTAGTGTAGATATTAAATTGTTAAAATCATGAAACCCCCCCCCCGGGGTAGGGCGGGGCCACAATAGGGAATCCAAGTTTTACATAGAAATATATATAGAGCAAATCTTTAAAAAAGATCTGCATCACCCAAGTTACTCAGGTGAGCGATGTGGTATTTATTGAAGAAGTTACTATATAAATGATAGTTCTACATTTAATGTATTTGCTATAGAATTTTATAAATCTTGGATAGTTTTTGTAATTTACAGTTATTGGATTTGTGTTGTCAACCCTATTCTACATCATATCATTCATAATCATTTGCAAAAAGTTGGTAAAGCAAAGACAACATCTAAGACAATTACTTACACGATTCACCTATAGACCTGGAAACATTTATATTTTTATACTAATAAAATAATTTACTAAATGTTTGATAAATATTTATTGTAGGGATATTATTATAACTCAAAACATTATAATTACAGATTTCATTGGTTACTATTCATGCATGAAACTTGTATCTCACCTGTTGATTTACATAAAGTTACATTGAAACAAAGAATATTTTAAATACATACATGAACAGAGTTAAAAATGTAAGAATAATTCACATTGATTGATTGATTGTATATTGTTTAACGTCCCTCTCGAGAATTTTTCACTCATATGGAGACGCCTAATCCACATTGAAAGTTTTTTTTTAATTTCCAGTTAAGGACCCTAGTTCTTCATCCCAATTCTCTCCCTTTATAAAGAAAATCCTTATAGTGTCACTTTAAAACTTAATTCCTCTGAGGAGTTCCTAGCATGAAACAAGTATATCCTATATAATTCCCAAGTTTATCCCCTCCCCTTTAAATTGTTTCCGAAGTTGATGAGAATAGCGAAAGGATTATTATAGAAGTTTGGAGTTGACCATTGAGTTGACCACACACACTTTGAAATGTTTATTTTCTTGTTCCTATATGGAAATTAAAAAGAGTTATCTTTCTTGTTCTATGAGACTAATTTTAGAAAGAACTAGAGGTACTGTGAGCAATGAGCTCACTAAATGATACCCCCCGCCTCCCATAATGTCGATGTGTTGCTATATATTGTTTGACGGTAATGTGTAAAGAGGAATAACTCGTCCAATCAAATGTTATCCAGAAGCTTCTATAATGTGACGTCATAGGTAAAAAAAATGTCCATGTTTTGCTCTGGGAAACGTAAAATACGTGTCGAATAAATAAGTAAAATAGGAAGTGCACAATGGCAATATGTAATAAAGATTCTGTGAAAGTTTCATTAAATTTCACTCAGGAGTTGCAGATAAGAGAAAAGGCGTAACAGACGGACGGACAGAAGGACGGACGAACACACATAAGGTTATTTATTATATGATTGAATAATTTCCATCTCTCTGATTGGCTGAGATCCAACTATGTTAGAAAAATATAACGTTGTATTGACCTGCACGTGACGTTACAGGTCAATACAAGGATTTATTTCCTCTACATTGATCTAAAAATAGATTGGGAAATTCCAAATTGATACAAATTGTTTTAGAAAGCTATTTAAACGACTGATTTTTATTTTCATGTGAATAAAACATAAGCAAATATATATTTTAATTGCGGAGGACCCCCTCCCCCTTCCAACACTTTTACTGAACAACAATTTTTGTTTTACTTTTTGGCAGTCAGTTTTCCCTGATAATACTGCTTTCTTTCAAAATAAATCCTATAAAAAAGACTGACATTGTATATTTCATTCATGGCTGCTAGAATTGATTTTTTTTTAAATTCAAATTGTTACGACTGGTAGGGTTTATTAACATTTTAATTCTGCTACTCTCTTGTATTTGGTCAGGACTTTATAAAATGCAAACAAGTAATGAGCTGTATCATTTTATCAGTGAATCATATAATAAAACAATTATTGCTGTTTTATCGGTCAATACAATGATTTAGCCATCTTCGAAGTACAATATTCACCTCGCCCTTCGGGCTCGGTGAATATTGTACTCCTCAGATGGCTAAATCATTGGGCCAGTTTCATTTGTCACTGATCGGCGTACGCCGAATTGCGCCGGTCATATGACCGGTGTAAAACGGCTAAGAGGCAAATGAAGTAAACCGGCGAAAACATTTTTTAAAAATGAATAATTACGCTAAATGATAATCAATTAATTAAGTTTTATCATTTTTTACATTATGTCTTAGTTAGAATAATTCGAAATTCAATTTAAATTAAAACCATGGACATCATGAAAAATTTTATTTTACAGAAAATAAAAACATATTTTAATTATATGAATACAGGTTTGGCTAAAATATGCAAACAAATAAAGAACATGTCGATATTGTAAAAAGTATTTGTATTTTCACAGTTGTTTTCTTTTCCCGCCATATTTCTAAGACCGGCGATCTCCTCGCCGGTCATTTCAGACCGGCGCATTCGGCGAACCTTCCCCGGTCAAATGAAGTAACAAGCCGGGTTACGAAAGGTCAAGCGGCGCATTAGGCGTACGCCGGTATGACAAATGAAATCCTACCATTGTATTGACCTCAGAAACCAGCAATAATTGTATAATATTGGGTACATAAAGTCCAAGTCCTATTGGATACTGCCTATTGGGTAGTAAAAAAGTGTACACACGAGAGAGTATTATTTGGGTAGTAACTGTTCAAATCTTATTGGGTATAAATGCTTTTGTCCAAACTTTATTGGAACTTCTTTTATAAATCTTAATTTTTCCAGATTTATGATATTTGAATTGATGGTAGGTAAATTTATACACGATTGTAAACCTTTGATTTGCAACATATATTTTTGTCAATTTTTAGCTCTACTGGTCAGAGACCAGAAGAGCTTATGCGATAGTAATGTGTCCGGCGTCCGTCCGTCTGTCTGTCTGTCCGTATGTAAACAATTTTTCAAAACGCTACTCCTCCTACAATTTTAGTTTGATTTCAGTATAACTTGGCACACAAGTAGACTACACTAAGATACATAGAATAGTGCATCGGTTTTTGATTTCGATGAACGGTGTTGCCACGGTTACTAAAATAGAATTTTCTGTGAAATTCCTTAAAAACGCTACTCCTTCTACAGTTTTTGTCTGATTTCAATATAACTTGGCACACGAGTAGACTACACTAAGATACATAGAATAGTGCATCGGTTTTTAATTTCGATGAACGGTGTTGCCATGGTTACTAAAAATAGAATTTTCTGTGAAATTCCTTAAAAACGCTACTCCTTCTACAGTTTTTGTCTGATTTCAATATAATTAGGCACACAAGTAGACTACACTTAGATACCTAGAATAGTGCATCTGTTTTTGATTTCGATAAACGATGTGCCATGGTTACTAAAAATAGAATTTTCTGTCAAATTCCTTAAAAACGCTACTCCTTCTACAGTTTTTGTCTGATTTCAGTATAACTTGGCAAACAAGTAGACCACACTAAGATACATAGAATAGTGCATCTTTTTTTGATTTCGATAAACGGTGTTGCCATGGTTACTAAAAATAGAATTTTCTGTAAAATTCCTTAAAAACGCTACTCCTACAGTTTTTGTCTGATTTCAAAATAAGTTGGCACACAAGTAGACTACACAAAGATACATAAAATAGTGCAATGGTTTTTTGATAAGTACAAACCAGTAGAGCTACAGTCTGGACAGAGACTTCTGGTTCTGATATAGATTTAAAGATTCCAGATGTCTAACACCTATTGGAATGTATTCTGATAAAGAGATTCAAGAAACCCAAGTAGAATTGGACAAGTGTGCATAACCTATTGGGTGGGATTTAAATGGTAATACATCCCAACAGGTGTGAGACACCTGTCCAACTCCACTTGGGTACCTACATCCCACCCAACAGGTAATGGACACTTGTCCAATTCTTCTTGGCTATCTAAAATATCTTCATCACAGTACAACCCAATAGGTGTTAGACACCTGTCCAACTCTACTTGGGTACCTACATCCCACCCAACAGGTAATGGACACTTGTCCAATTCTTCCTGGCTATATAAAATATTTTCATCACAGTACAACCCAATAGGTGTTAGACACTTGTCCAACTCCACTTGGATACTTACATCCCACCAACAGGTAATGGACATTTGTCCAATTCTTCTTGGCTATCTAAAATATCTTCATCACAGTACAACCCAATAGGTGTTAGACACCTGTCCAACTCCACTTTGGTACCTACATCCCACCCAACAGGAAATGGGCACTTGTCCAATTCTTATTGGTTTAGTTATATCTAGAATCCCCCTAATTAGAATAATCTAACTGTGTCTCGGTACAGGCCCTCACAACAGTAAGAATACGTCCCATATACTTGCAACGTAGCAAATAGGAGCGGATCCGCTCCGAAACGATTTTGAAGAATATAAAATGATTTGCACTGGGAATAACTACCAAAAGAATCAAAACAAACCTTCTTGAAATTGCTAATGCCTTTTATCCCAAAAAATTATCCATATAAATACGTAAATCCAATTAATTTTCTCAATGTTTTTCTCTCTTTCAAATGTTTACATTCGGAACCCTCTAGATTGTTCCTAGTATATGCACTATCGCCCGTGTTTCTCTCTGCTACATTACGAATTCACGGAACGAATTCTATCGTTAAACCGGGTCCGTAGGACAATATCATTTTAACGATAGAACATTATCTAGAAACCCCCCCCCCCTCCCAAAACATGTTCTGGACTGAGTAGTATGGTATGAAACAATTAAGAATTTAGTCTTTTTTTAATTTTATAACTCTGAAACACTGAACAAAAGTAACATAAACATTGCAAAGTAGGTATATCAAAAGGTCATAAGCACAGTTTCACATAGTCATTCTATTTACAATTGTAAAAAAATCATAATGTAAAACAAAATGAATTTCATTACAACATATTTAATACATTCAGTTAATATATCCATTTAATGATTTAAAATTGTAAAAATTCTAGAATTCAGTGACAACATATGTAAGACTTCATAACATCACATCAAATATCTACATTTGTAAACATGACACAAGTTCTGTTATTGTTTTTGTTAATATTTAATTCTATGCATTGGATTTACTAACTTGATAAGCATATTAACTTTTGAAATTTAACTTTGAATTCTTCGTGACAACACTAGTGCCTCGGTTTTCGGTTTCTACATTTTATTCTCACTTAACTTGATTACAGTTCAATCTGATTAAAATCAGATCTTTTGATCTGCACACATAGATCGCTACACAAGGATCTGAAGAAAACCAGTCAGTGTAATCTTTTGGTGAAATTTGTAAGAAAAATACTCATTAATATTTTGACCAATCAGAGAGATCTTATTTAAATGATGTTATGGAAAATGAAAGAAGCAGTGGAGAAAATATTATCCTTTGTACCAACAACAACGTAAAGGCCAGGGCAAAAAATGTACTTATTAAATAACTGAAAAGACTAGTCATTCTCTTGGAAGTCTATAGAAACTAGGTCACAATTTTTGATTCGTGTGTCTTGGAGATTTTAATTCTGTTACTGACTTCCAAGATACCTATAAATTTTTGGAGGTGAACATTTGATCAATTCAGAGGTCACCAGGAGATTACCCTGAATGGTCTTTCTAAAGATCCCTGTGTAACAATCTATGTGAGCAGATCAAAGGATCTGATTTTAATCAGATTGGATTACATTTTAATACAATCCATTACTATACAACACAAAATTAAGGATGAATGTTAATTTGAGAGAAAACAAGAATGTATGGCAATTATAAACACTTAAATTCTGTACATATAAATTTTCGAAAAATTTTCTTTCCACACTTTAATAATTTCAATTATATTAGAAATGATATGAAAGTTATGATAATATAATGCCATTTTTTAAAATATGAGCTTCAAATCTTTGTTCTTGCCTTCTTATAAACAAAAGGCCCACGTAGCCTTTAAGTTAAATAAATCAGACCATACATATTGGTAAAATACTTTCTCTCAGTTGCTATATATGATTAAAGGATTTCTTATTAACAGAAGAAAATCCATGAAATTGAATTACACAACTCTTTGGTGCCATATTACATACATTGCAAATAGAATACATAATTTCTACTCGTTGCTATGATACAACGGCATTCTGAGAAAATGTTCAGCAAACCAACCAAAAAATTGTTTGTATCATCATAATCCCAATACAGGTCTTGAAAATTCTCTTCTGTCATATGAAAAAAATTTCAACCTGATTACATGCAACTGCAAAAAAAACAACTTCATACACCTTCTTGAATATTGCAGATATATATACAATGCATATGTAGCGCCGTCGAGCGTTAAACGGCACACAACATTTTAATCCAGTGGTATTAAGTTAATAATTAATCCATGCTTCCTCAGTAAAGCGTTGCTTCAGTGATAACACCTGGTTATCATTTTACAATTTATTTACATCATGTCAAATTGTAATAGTCCAACAGAATGCACAAAATAAAATATCCTCGAACAGCACCGACCAAACTAAATAAACTCCATCTCTATCTATTATACTTCTCCTATGCATCTACTATTTTATTCTTCCCAGAAACTTTCTGTCCCCTGCATATATATAAAGTAGGTTGCTCACGAAGAGCAACGCTCTTAACTGGGTCAGTTGCATATGTTAAACAGCGCTCACAAGGAGCAACGGGTATCCATACTATAAATAAACATAATATAACATACACTGTAGGGCCCTAAATGAAACAATTAATACTAATTACAGCTAATTAAATTAATATAATATTAAATTACGACTTTACAACTTTCCCCTTCTTAGCTTTGGTTCCTTACAAAAGAATATATCTCACGTATTTAGAAATAATTATCAGTGCTACCCAATCAATAGCATATAAAACACAAATAAATAATAAAATATACACAAGATGATATTTACAAAGTCACATTTACATAGAAAAGTCTCCTCTCATTACCCGCGTGTTTCTTCTCGGGAATGTTCCTGCACGTCCTTGAACACTTCACTGGCCACAGAATTAAAGTCCACGTTTTCCGGATCAATGTCTTCGGAATGTATGAGTTGCAAATCCCTACTTACATCAATTTTTCCATCAGGAAAGGTAGTGGTCACTTTTTTAAGAATCAAACAAATTGTTGATTAAATCTTAGCGTCACATTGTTGTGTTCATTGTCACTTTCTTCAAGCTCGGGCAGGGTCTCGAATTCCACGCGACTCTCGGGGGTTTTACTACGTCCCTCATCGTCTATGTCCTCCTCCTCAAGTCCCTCACAAAGTCGTCTGTTGGTATATCACCCGAATCCAATGAAATATCTTCTAAGAAGTCTGGCTCACTTTGTTGTTTGGCTGTTCATCTCTTTCATTCTCTGTCGTAAATTCTTCGTCGGAGGAAATGTTTTCGTACTGTTCGCTTAAAACGCACACAGGTTTCTTAGCCTCTTCGTAAATTTGTCTTTTCACTGAATATCGTTTCCGATCCATGGCTCCACTCAATGTGGTCCCATCTAGTTTGTGAAAAGTCTGTAGTGTCTCCGTAATTTATAGATTCTGGTAAATGTCCTCCGGCAAAAGTTACACTTAAACACTCAAGGTCAGATGCATTTTGTTCTTTCACGTGTAAGTTAAGGTTGCTGGCTCTTGAAAATATTTTCCCACAAATATCACAACGCATATTAATTAAAATTACAAGTGACTGTCTCTGAAGTGAAGCGGTCTTTTTATAATCCTCCCATGCCTGGTTGTGTAAGTCGGGGGAATCTGGGGCGTTTCATTCTCCATCGCGGAATCTGATTGGTTGGCGGCTGGTGACTAAAATCTGGCGTCTGCGACGGGTGGACGTACTGGCGGCGTCTTCCAAGCGTTTCGCTTCCGTCTGCTAAATTGAGCGCGGCGATGCGTAGCGGGTGCTCTCTCCGGCTGGTCACGTGTGTATTCGGGGCTTTGTTTTGACGGGTATTGTTTATTCCCTCGATACAGTTTCATATTGTCTGAATGGACGACTACTGGTTTTGATTTCTCTGATTGTTTTATTTGGAATAAAACATCACTGAGTCTTTTGACATCAATCCAAGGTCCTGTCCATTTTCGGGCTAGTTTAGTTTTACATCCGACAGCAACTTTAGGCTGGCACCGGCGAACTAAATCTCCAACTTCATAATTGATAGAACGAACATTCCGATCATAAGCTCGTTTTTGTCTCTAAGAACTTTGATTAGTTGTAGTTCTCACAATGTCGTACATTTCTCACAGAGTTTTCTCAAATTTACGCAAATATTTCGCTGTATTTCCGAACATTCTCTCTTCATCACTATCCAAATTTTCTGTTATTAGATTCACTGGAAGAGTCATTTCTTCGCCGAATACCATTCTGTACGGTGTTAGTCGAGTTGATTCATGTACAGCGCTATTATACGCAAACACAATACCATCTATGAATTAATCCCAGTCTGTTTGATTCACTGAAGTATACTTAGATAGCATATCTTTGATCGTCCTGTTTAGTCTTTCAATCATTCCATCCGATTGCGGATGATAAAACATGGTGCGTGTTTTTTTTTATTTGCAGGAATTTGCACATTTCCCGAAATGACTGACTCTCAAATTGGCCACCTTGGTCTGAGTGTATTTTGGGGGGGAATCGGAGCGTTTAATCCATCCTCTAAACATAGTTTCAGGTAATGTTTCGGCTTCAATATTCCTAAGGGGAAGTATTTCCATGAATTAAGTTAAGTAATTCGAAAGCACTAGAGTATATACGAATCCATTTGCTGATTTCGGAAACGGTCCAGCTATATCCACACCAACTCGTTCGAATTTAACACCACTCACATAAGTTTTCATATAGCTCCTTTTCTTCCTGTATGGATTTTTCCGTTCCTCACAAATATCACACGAAGAAATATAATCCTGAACATATCTCCGTAAATGTGGCCAGTAATAATTGCTCCTGTTAGGTTTTTCATATGTGTGTCTTACTCCTAAATGTCCAGCTGTCATAGCATCATGAAAATTCCACATTACAGCATCCCGTAATTTCCGAGGCACTACGATTCTTAAGCGTTCTATGATGTCCTCAATCCATTTAATACACAAAACATCTTGGTTTACAGTCAGTAATTCCCATCGTGAATAGAGAAATTTGCTCTCAAAACCAAGACTTGACACTGATTCTATTGTTGGTTCAGGCTGTTTCCTACATGTAGGTTTAGCTTGTACAGGTCGATTTGGAATACGTTTCGAGGTCCTGTGAGTAGTACAGTACCCGCATCGTTATTCTTTACAATTCTATCGTGTTCTATCGTGCGTGTATCCTATCGTATCGTGCGTGTATCCTATCGTATCGTGCGTGTATCCTATCGTATCGTGTTTTCCGTTTATCGTGTTTTGCGTTTTCTATCGTGTTTTCCGTTTATCGTGTTTTGCGTTTATCGTGTAGATCGTTTATCAGGTTCTATCGTGTATCGTGTTTTGCGTTTATCGTGTATATTCGGAAACCCTTGCATTTTATCTTTACTACACAAAGAAACTACTGAGCTATTCCGAGTTTCTTTTTCGTTTTGTTAATAGAAATAGGATTAAATCAACCGAAAAAGAGAAAATAAAGTTTTATCCCTTTCTTTTTCATCAATATAAAAAATATTAAAGCGTAGAAGGAAAAAATTAATAGCGTATTTCTTGAATGAATAAATTGGTTTATTTATAAATAATTAAATAAATAAATAAAATTATTATATCATGGTAAAGCAGAAAGTGATATTCAAAATTTAAACAGTAACTTTATTTTGCGGATTTGAAATTATAAGTATATCGATCACCTGGTCTATTTTTCTAAAACTAATTTATCGAATTGTACGATTTATTTTGTCAAAATTAAATACTATTAATATGATTTTCTTAAATGAATCAGAGTTACGGGAGAAAGATTTTTTGTAAGCTGCGATGTTCGCGTACACAAAAAGCAAATAAATATATAATATTTAGGATATTGATATGTATCTTTTTTTTCATGCAATATTCTGTTTTTCCTTGTTTATTGTCTAATAATGTTAGGAATATGTTTACGCCTCTGGTCTGCATGTATGCACAAATATTAAAAGTCTTGATGTTAGAAATAATAATAAAACATATTGATCCAGATGATTTTAACAACGATTTTGGCCGTATACATTCAAATTTTAAATTAATTTTTTAAAGCTAATTATAAATTCCTTGATATATGTCTAAATTAATAAAAACTAATCAAAATTATAAAATATAATGCATGAAAATATTCTACCCAATTTATCACACCATGGTTGTTACTATAAAAAAGAATCTTTTCATTAACATAAAAATAATATATACAGGGAAAAACATGATGTTTTTTAACAGCTTACCTTTTCGGCGTGGAAATAAACTGAAAAAACAATCCATCGGGATGCCAAAAATCAAAATAAATCGAAGGCCTTTTCTTACAAGAAAACTGACACGTACGTGTAGCTCTCTAATTAGCACACTGTCTTCCTGTGCGGTCAACCACCCCCTCCCCCGTATCCCCTAACTGACACCGCGGCCCGTGTGTGTGATCACCGTCAACATACCTGTACTGATTTCTTATCTAGGGTCAATTAGTAACCTCGAATACTACCTGGTTCTAATGAAACACATCTACTTATTTTCGGGATTTTGTTCCTAACTTGTTTGAACAAACTTAATATCAAAGATTTAATTCAAAATATATTAAATAATTGTACAATTTATGGATTAAAAAAATCATCTCATTGCTTGAATGTTACATAAAAATTCAAATAAATCAATTTAATGAAATGAAGTCCCTAAACTCACTCCGCTGATTTATTTCATTTCGTACAATGTTTCCATTATGTTTATGTAAATAAGTCTTTTAATGAACTTAAAAAAAATACTGCACTTATGGTACATGCACTTTCGGATCATCGGGTTTTCTACGTAATAAGGACAAATTTGATTCTAGGAAACAATTTCATTGATCGTAGAAACGGATGAAATAGTTCTAGATAACATTCTAAACTATGAAAATTAGCTCGCATTATTTTTTTATGGTATCTTACTATAAAAATAAAACAAATGAAGTCGTCTGATTCCGCCGTGACAATGCAAGACTAGTAAATATACACTGAATCAATTTATAGTATTAATCGATTTTTTCTTTCCATACGTTTATAACTTTATTTAAGAATTCAATATTATATCTGGCTATTTGGTTAGATTTTGTTTATCTAATTTTAAATTGGTTACGGATTTTCAACATCCCGCCCTTCAGATATGCCCCATATGAGATTACCGGGTAAGTCTAAAATAATTTTTAAGGTTTAATAATTCATTTGCCGAATTAAAACTATTTTTGTTATTATTAAAAACAGTACACGCAGTGTTTAATAGCAACGATTTATAATTATTTAGTCGGAAAAATCGCGTTTCACTCTTTTAATATTTGTTAATTAATTTTTCTGTTTTGTGTTGTAAAGAAAAAAAGTATTTAACCATTCAATGTTCGTTAATTAATACGAGGTTTTAAGATTCTGATATATAATTTTTTTTATGTACATAAGTCAGAGCTTAGCGCAAACGTACTTGTGCAGTTGTGGCAGATTCATATTCTCATGACACAGTTAACATGTATTAATGCAGAACGCCATTATTTTAACAATTATTTAGATTTCTATTCAGGAAATTAATTTTCTTGAACTGTTTAGTTCTTGATAAATCTATCATGTTAAATTTATTAATTTTGTTAAAGCCGTTTTCTTTTAATCTTTCTTTCGACCGGTCTTCTACTTGTATTTTTTTTCTAAGATATAAATATTTAATTGCGATTTTCGGATAGATCGCAGATTGTAAGCTTTATAGAGTTTCAAAATTCACACCCTTGAGAAAAAATAAAAAAAAAATACAGTCTCCATATCATAATAATCCATTTAATCACTGTCATTTTTTTTAATATAAATAAACAACTTTTGTAAAATAACAATAGAGATCTCAAGTTCTTTTTATAATATTTTAAACACTGTGCCGGATAATTATGCCACTTCAAAAGTGGCATTTTGGCGCCCGCCAAATTCTCATTTCACATAAAAATCATGTATACCAAGTGGTAGACCATCACTCACAGAGTTCATAACTACCTTTGTTACAGGTAAATCACACCTGTCAGGTGAGATAATCACCTTTGAACAAAAAATTCCTATGGGAAAAAAAAAATTCCTGAGGGATATTATCAAAATCCTGCAGGATTTCTTAATTTCCTGTAGGATATTTAAGTAATCCTACAGGAAACTAAATTACTATGGGAGAATTCAATCTCCTGTAGGAATACAATTTCCTATGGGAGAGAGAAAAAATCCCTTAGGAAAAATATATCCTATAGGATTTCTTAAATTCCTGTAGGATTCTCTTTTTCGGTCAGAAATTCCTGTAGGACATTTTTTCACTTTTGAATTATTTACTTGCTCCTAAGGGAGAAAAATATCCTGTAGGAAATTTTAAATTCCTATAGGATTTCTTCTTCTCCTATATGAATTTGTTTCAACTGCATTTAGCTACAGCTAAAAATCAGCAGTATACCTTATATTGTGTCAAAAGAAAGAATGACTTGAAAAAATATAGATGAAAACACACATTTACAACTGAATTTTGATAAATAACATTTTGCGGCTGACCAATTATTAATTCACACCCATTGAAAACAAACAGCCATCATAACTGTCAAATTCTAAAAAGAACCCCAGAAAGTTTTATATAATGTTTCCCTAGCAACAATGTATTCAGTTTTTAATGCCTACTTAATAAATCAGTAATGAACAAATTCCAAGATTTTTTTTATTTTTGCAATGTTTTCATAGTGTGTCTTCAATAGTCCAAAAATATGATAATCTATAATCCACAGTGGCAAGACTTGCTACCAAAATGTATAGGACTTCCAACTACCTTTAATCATTAAATCAATGAAATTAATGTGTTACTGCTTGTCTTTCATACTTTTCATAAGGACAGTAGGGCTAAGGCCTATTAATAACTCACTTAAATAATTATCACATTATATGTTCAATTTTAAAATGTAAATGATGTTTATAAACACAATTTATACCACTGAATATACTTGTTTAACTCTACATGTAACACAAGATGATAGATACTCAAAGAAATAGTGGCTCCAATAATTTTTTAGCTTACCTGTTACATAACTTTAATTTTGATTATCATTCCTAGGAGCTTAATAGGCATGTAGAATAATACAATGCATTGATCATGTTGATACTTACATGTTACACACTTGTTATTGCATCCGATTGTGATGTTAGTGAACTAATTCAGGCATTTTAAACCAATATCTCAATAAAGTGAGTTTAAACGAGACTACATTGATTTAAACGTACGTGAATTAATCCGTGTTTTTTGTATTTTGAGCTTTCTTACAATCTTTGACAACATTCACTGTGTTTCTTCAAATTCTTTCTCCGAAAAATAGGCGTATTTCAGACCTTGATCGGTTACAGATCGATTCGTCCCCAAATGAGTGGATTCACCCAAGACGTTTCGCTCCAATTTCATTGCAGGTTATTTATAAGAGTTAAAGAATGGATATTTTAGAGTGTTTTTCCTGAGAAGCAAATTCCTCTTGCATGTTCGTTAATTTCAAACCCAGGGATGTCTATGTATTTTTTCAGGAGCTGCATGGGTGCAATATGAACTTTCGTTCTAGTTATCAGCTATCCACAATACAGCTATATGATATTTATAAGAAAGCTGTTATTTATCATCAGTGCAGTGTAGAGCAGTGTGAGACCAAATCTAACATGTAATAATTTGTTTAAAAAAAAAAAAATATGATCATTTGTCGATTTACTCAGTTCAACATGATAATGGAAGCATTCTTTGAAATAATTTTTTTTTTCTTTTTTTTTTTTGGCTTTTTGACTTTAAATCTTTTATGATTTCCCATACCAAACCATTCTCACTATTTGCTCATGAGCAGCTCACGTGAGGACTAACCAGATTTCCTCACCTGAGTTGCTCACGTGAGTCTCATGTGCAATTTAACATGCAAATTAGGTGAAATGCTCACGTGAGCAGGGTTCTGCACATTAATTAGCATTTTTTGCTCACGTGAGGAATCATTTTGCTCACCTAGAATATTGCTCACATGAGTCTCATGAGGCTCATGAGACTCATGTGCAACAATTGCTCACTTGAACAAGCAACAATAGAACAAAATTCAGATTACAAACATGATATAATTATGTAATTTTAAATGTGATTCATCATTTACATTTTAAATACTCTTGAGCAACATATACATGTAAATTAATAGATGCATGCATAATTATATTCAGTGAACTTCATTTTTTAAACTTAAAATGAAATAAAAAATTAAATTAAATTATCATAATTATGAACAATACACATCAATCAAAGTATTATTATCCAATAGTTCCATTTCCAGTAGATTAACATAGAACATCCAATGTAAATGTCCAGTCAACATTTTTGACTGCACTAGTACTAGATGTATTAAAGTTGTCTTAAAGTTGTCTTGGATCAGGCAAAGTAGATGTTTCTGCCTTTGCCGAATTTATCAGTGGCATGCAGTCATACTTGTCACAGTGTAAAAGAAATAATCCAGTGGTCATAAGAATCATAACCAATTCATCCTGTTCCATTCTTTTTCCTTGCATTTCCTTTAAATGAGTGCCAACATCAGAACTCTGTCATAATGCAAGCTCAGCTAGGGTCCGTGATTAATCTGCAGATCCTTTGATTCCAACTTTCATCTGCAAAAAAATTTGAAGTTATAGTTAGTATATTTTCAAGGTTCCGTTGGTCATGAAAAGCCAGTCAATAGAAAAATCATATGCATCAATATTTAATTAGCAACTTAAATACATGTAATTCATAGAATACTGCACTGAGGCTGTCAATTGTACACTCTGACCTGTTCTTACCATATTTATAGTTCTTAGTTAAACTGTAATTCCTGATAACATTCTTCATTAAATATATCAAAATTAAATACACATGTACACTGATTATTAACACAAAAACATTTTTTTAATTATAGTAATATCTTAAATGAGAGGGGGGATAATAAATTTCAAAGCACTTACCCAGCTAGCTATTCTCAGATCAGCAAATCTTTGAAATTTTCCTTCATTGTGGCTGCACCATGGTAATATCTAATTGATCTTTAATCATTTCCTCATCCCATGAACATACTGGATACATTTGTAAGTTTTAAAGGCTGGCATCTAGTTCAAAGTGGTGATGACATGTATTTCCAAAAGCATATTTTAGTTCTTTACTGTATTAATCCATATACTTTCAATGTCCCTCACAAACATTTTGTATTGAAATTTTGAACTGGTCTGAGAAGGCGCACAAATCCTGACTGGCTCTCCTCATTGGATACTGCCCCACTTCAAGTAACAGTGGGGGACACAACAGGTTGTTCAGGTAGAAGAAAGCATTTTCAAATTAATGGGAATATGAAGATTAGAAGCTCAAGAAATTAAGATATTCCTGCCTGGTCCCCAATCATTTGTGATGCTATCAGCAGGAAGTGTTAACACTTAACACATGGTCAATTTGTAATAAAGGCTTGGGAAAGCTTGGACCACATAGAGTGTCAAAGTATTGTATTTCCTCACGTGAGCCTCATGTGAGGAATTGAGACGTAATTCTTTGGTTTTGGTTCTACTTGTAATACTGAATTTTGATTATGTCCAATTTCCTCACCTCTTGCTCACCTCTTGCTCATGTGAGAAAACTGAACTTAGAAAAATCACTACCAGTGCTATATCTTAAATAAGGCTGTTCTTAGGTGAGCAAATTGAATAGACTTTTGCTCATGAGCATTGAGGTGAGCATAATTTTGCACATGTGCATTTTGGTTAGTATTTTCCTCCCTAACAAAGACTAACAATCTGCACATGAGCAAAATCAAATTCTACCTAATTTGCATGCAATTCTTACTTGATTCTCATGTGAGTCTCATGAGCTGCTCATGAGCATTTGTTAGAATGTTTGGTACGGGTTAGAAAGATCATGCTTTAACAAGAAAAATAATACCAAATTTGTCTTAATTTATTTGAAAATAAAAAAGATATGGCCATTTAAGGGAACACAGCATTGTCGATTTACTCAGTTCAACATGATAATGGAAACATTCTTTGAAATATAAATTTTTTTGAGGGGCTTTCTGGCATTATACCTTTTATGATTTAGAAAGATTAAGCTTTCCAGGGGCTGACAAATAGATTTTTAAGGCACTTGCCCAAGGGCAAGTGCATGGTCAAAACTTACTTGCCCTACCTGAATTTCTGCCTGCCCTACCATTAACTTATACTGTATTTAATATGTTGATGGTGCGACCGTTAGAGTGAGCGCAAACTCTTCTCATGTTTTAATTTAGAGCGGGCTCATCAAACCGCACGTGACATTTGGTGTGTCTAGACTCTGACGTCACATGACGTTGTATGTAAGTTACAAAATACCAAGAAAAAAATGAATAGTGATGAAAGATAATGAAAAAGGTTACGTTTACTATTTATCTTCAATATGTATCCATTTAATCAAAGCAAGTAAACTTTTTGTTAAACATTTGCCGTCATTCTCGTGAGAACGCAACTTTACTAAGTGATGCATTGTGGGTCAAAATTTCTACGGTAAAAAATTCTAAAGAATGAATGTGCAGTAGTCTGATTTTTTCTCTTCGCCCAGGCGTTGTCGTTAGAGCTTCGCGACGCTCGCTATAAATATTTCAAAAAAGAGAATGACAAATACTGAGTTTAAAATTGGCATAAATATTGATTTTATTTTTGATAATTGATTAAGTCACTTGCCCACGGGCAAGTTGTTGATAAAATTTCACTTGCCCAACCCTAAAATTCACTAGCCCCGGGCGTCGGGCAGTGGGATTTGTCATCCCCTGCTTTGACAAGAAAAATAATACCAAATTTGTTTTCATTTATTTGTAAATAAAAAAGATATGGCCATTTAAGGGAACACACCATTGTCGATTTACTCAGTTCAACATGATAATGGAAACATTCTTTGAAATAATTTTTTTTTTTTTTTTTTTTTTTTTTTTTTGGCTTTTTGACTTTAAATCTTTGATGATTTAGAAAGATCATGCTTTAACAAGAAAAATAATACCAAATTTGTCTTAATTTATTTGAAAATAAAAAAGATATGGCCATTTAAGGGAACACACCATTGTTGATTTACTCAGTTCAACATGATAATGGAAACATTCTTTGAGATATAAATTTTTTTGAGGGGCTTTCTGGCATTATACCTTTTATGATTTAGAAAGATCAAGCTTTGACAAGAAAAATAATACCAAATTTGTTTTCATTTATTTGAAAATAAAAAAGATATGGCCATTTAAGTGAACACACTATTGTGGATTTACTCAGTTCTCAACATGATAATGGAAGCATTCTGCGAGAGAAATTTTTTTTTTTGCTTTTTGACTTTAAATCTTTTCATATTTTGAAAGATAATGCTTTGACAAGAAAAGTAATACCAAATTTGTTTTCATTTATTTGAAAATAAAAAAAGATTTGGCCATTTAAGGGAACACACCATTGTCGATTTACTCAGTTCAACATGATAATGGAAGCATTCTTTGAAATAATTTTTTTTTTTTTTTGGCTTTTTGACTTTAAATCTTTGACGATTTAGAAAGATCATGCTTTAGCAAGAAATATAATACCAAATTTGTCTTAATTTATTTGAAAATAAAAAAGATATGGCCATTTAAGGGAACACACCATTGTCAATTTACTCAGTTCAACATGATAATGGAAACATTCTTTGAAATAATTTTTTTTTCTTTTTTTTTTTTTTGGCTTTTTGACTTTAAATCTTTTATGATTTAGAAAGATCATGCTTTAACAAGAAAAATAATGCCAAATTTGTCTTAATTTATTTGAAAATAAAAAAGATATGGCCATTTAAGGGAACACACCATTGTCGATTTACTCATGCAGTTCAACATGATAATGGAAACATTCTTTGAAATAATTTTTTTTTCTTTTTTTTTTTTTGTCTCTTTATTAAAATTATATTATTTATGCTTTAAATTTTATTAAAAAGCAATTCCAATACACTAAAGGAATAAATGAAAATATTTAGAAAACATATGAGTCCCTGCAAACACTATCAGTTTTTCAAACCCGAGTGTGTACAAGGCGCGTACATGTACACTAAAGTGTTTGACGCATGTGTCTTCAAAGCATGCAAATTCAGATTATCATGTAGCACAGGTAGCTGACCTGTCAATCAAATCAGAGGTTTCAAATTCAGGTTTCACACCTTTGAAAATATATTGGCCGTAGGATATTCTCACACCCATCGGAATTTCAGCCTAAGCGTTATATACACATATATTCAAGAATTCATCTCCACACCGACTGTTTACGACACGTGTCATTTCCTGTTTATTATCCATTTGTGTATACATGCAGCATGCTGTCATGCAAAATTGCACATTTTGTGGAAGTTAAAATGAAAATATCAGAAGTGTAAAACATCTTTCATTTAGAATGTAAATAGTGAACATACAATGGAAACGGTTTTTACTACATAGCACATTGAGCATAAACATGTATCATTTGCATACGACTACTTTAGTTCTACAAAATTTTGAGCTAATTATTCAGTTAAAATTAAGTGAAAACTGGCATTGACATTCGTCTGTTTTTTACTAGTGCAGATTACTGTAATTCATGATATCCCAAGTAATGACCCACCCATTCCCAAAAATATGCATGTAACTAAAAACTAAATATAACTTCCGATTTATGAAATTTATCAAATGTATGAATTAGAATGGCTATATTTTTTTAAAGTTGGAGGAAGATGAAGCAAACATTACATACCTCTGGACTCTTTTGATATCTTACAACTTAATTAAAAATTAAGCCTTAAATTTTCTAAAAGAGCATCCATCAACATGTTATAATTAATAACTTCTGGTACAGTGTTCTCTAAAATGACCATTTCTTATATCTATATATTTTATACACTTCGCAACCCTTATGGCCGCCTCTACCAAAGTCTTGGTGTTTAGAATTATGCATGGAAAGGTTGTTGATTGACAAATTTCGGAAAGTGGAGTAATTCTCCCAAACAGTGCGAAAAATATTTTACGCCGTAAATTGCACGTTTTTTTATTTGTTTGTTTGTTGTTTTTTTTTTTTGCATTACAGGATCTGTAGCGTTATGGTCAAATCTTAAGATATAATACCATAACGCTACAGTTCTGCGGCTAAATACGTGTTTTCAATCTTCATAGCTGAATGGTTCATGTCTGCGATATGTCGTCCAAGATATCTGTAGAATTTAGGGGAGTGATTTGCCGTAATTGAAAGTCCTAATGAATGATAAAATGGAATACATAACAAATAAGAAATTAGCAATAACGGCCAGGATTACAAAAGATTCCCTTTTCACATGTGTTATCTTTGTAAATATACATATTGATACAATCTACACTTTATTATAATTAATGCTGAAATGCTCTAACGTCTGTCTTTATTCCTAATGGAAAGGTGAAGATAACGAAAATATATATGAATATACATGTATAAATATCATCACTCTTTTACTTTTTCATCGACGTAAAAAATTAATTAAAAGACAAATACATAATTTGAAAATTAGTACATAGTCATTATTAAGGATCGTTGTGACACTGAGGAACTTTTGAAAATAAAGAAAAGTGAAATGTATCCGTGCATATTGACAAATGGTGTGCCAAAAATGACGGTTTTTAAGAAAAGTTTCTTTCGAGATCTCTTGAAAATCCATATGCAAGTTGATCTTCTTCTTTCCTCGGCAGTAAATGAAGGGCTCGTCCCTAACTATATACTGGTAAAATGACTACGATTAGTTCCTTCAAATTGTTTATTTGATGTGTAGGTTTTGAGACAATTATATCAGTATATTTTGCGTTAGATGCATTAGTGTAGCTCTCCGAAAAAAAATATTTTGACAGACCGGACTCACCGGAGGGCTACAGTCAGAATCCTCCCTCCATCTGCACTCTACACTAGTCAGGAACATTTTGAACCTTTCTCTTCGTTATTGATTAAAAATATTTTATGCATACTTCGAAAAGTTAGTTACTTCTGAAGATGGTCCAAAAATGGTATAGCTAAAGTTCGCCGGAATCTTCCTTGCATGTTACTTGTGTGTGGTCGAAGCCCGTATAGCCAGGGTTGTCAAGGTACAGGCACACAAAGGAAATCAAATATACGCAAAAATATACAGATCTAGCGAACAGAAAGGACAGATTTTTTTCTTCAAATTATATTGCCGATTCGGCGTAAAACATTAATCAATAAAATTATTAGACGTATAAAATCTATATTAAAGAAAAATCTCCCCCTCTCTGTGTACAAAAATAAAATAGGGTGGGTTCCAACCACCAACCCCCCCTCTAGATCCACCCGGCAGTGATATAGGTCCCTGTTTTTACAAACTTTGCTCTGGTAAAAAGGTTTTTTTTCTATTTTCACGCAAAACACGGAAATTCCTTTTTCATGAGATCTTTGGGCGGACATGTATTTTTTTTAAATCGCAGTGTCCTTGAACATGTGATTTACAGTATATACTGTAGTTTGCTATAACACCCCCTCCAATGGAAACATTTGTTTTTACTATTCAAAATAAAACAAGAACACAGCAATAATTCCCTTTGTGTCGCATATTCAAGTTATTACGATTATTTTTTACATTAAAAACTTTCTGAGCATTTGTAAATTGCAAGTCCATTTTTTAATTTTAAAAATTAAATTCTAAATATCTATATTTTCAGCTTCAGTAGGCTTATTTTATAACAATATAAAACACAAATTAAACAGGATGAGTTTGTAAATGTTATGATACCTGTACAAATTAGAAAAAAAAAATTATAACCCCGAGTTCGATTACGGGGGCATGAAATATAGTGTACACCGTGAAACGCTGATTCGGCTCACCTCGGCTGACTACGGTACCCTACATCAATTGATGTAATCGTCCGAGGTGTGCTGAAAGTAAAACGCTTTGAAATCGAAAGTAGGAATAAGAACTGAAGAAGATCGAAGGGATAATTCATGCAAGTGTAAATCATTCTGTTTGAGTTTCTTGATTTAACCTGTGTGAATTACTCCATTAACATCACCACCAACTTGACCAAGACCCAAAGTTAGCAGACGGAAGTGCCTTGAATGTGTCAAACTGTAAGTACGGCCTACGGTTAGCATGGTTAGTACCGCGCAAACGGATTAACACAACTTGCACACGTTAGGTCACATTCTGTCACATAACTGTCTATCTGATAACATTTGGAGTGTCGAATTAGGGCTATCTTGTCAGTGTTAGAATTTTAAATAAGATTTGTTCAAATAATGGCACACTCTTTAAAGGAGAGATAGTAAAAAATGAATATTTGTCAGTTTGTAGTCATCTTTCAAATACCTTCTCAAGAACCATTGGCCCAGAAAAGTTGAAACTTGTGTGAAACATTTATTACATAGTGTAGATTCAAGTTTGTTCATATCATGACCCCGGGGGTTAGGATGGGCCACATTACTGAATAGGAGATCAAAATTGTACATAGGAATACCATGTATTTTTTGTCCCCCGCTTGAAAAGTGGGGGATATTAATTTGGGTTTGTCCGTCCGTCCGTCCGTCCGTCCGTCTGTCCCTCCGTCCGTCCGTCCGTCTTTCTGTCTGTCTGTAACGCTTTCGTTTCCACACGATATCTCGAGAACCCTTTGAGCTTTTGCAATGAAATTTAGCATAGCAACTCCCTATGCACTAAAGAAGACCCCTATTGATTTTGAGGTCAAAAGGTCAAAGGTCAAGGTCATAAATAAGCAAATTCTGTCTGTTAAAACACTTTCGTTTCCACACGATATCTCTGGAACCATTTGAGCTATTGCAAAGAAATTTTACATAACAACTCCCTGTGGCCTAATGAAGACCCCTATTGATTTTGAGGTCAAAAGGTCAAAGTTCAAGGTCGTGAATTTATACATTCTGTCTGTGTGTAACACTATCATTTCCGGGCGATATTTCAAGAAGATTTTGAGCTTATGCAATGTAATTTTATACCAAAACTCCCTAGGACGTCTCTCGCCCCTCTCAAAGTGCCCCGCCCCGTTTGTTTTATTAGTATTTATAGTATTACTTGTCGCTATTTTTAGCGCAGGGGCATGAGGAGAGTTATTGCGTATAAAACAGGTTCTCAGCGGACTTTATGTTCTTATCACATCTATTAGAACTGTTTAATAAAGACTAAATAAATCAAACACCATGGATTGTGTAAAATTTTGAGAACACCGAACATGAAAACACGAATATATACATGTATGTGACTTCAGTTCTGCATATACTTCACACCATGCAAAGCGACACCGTGGTGTAGTGGTTATGTCTCTCGCTTCAAATGTGAGAGGTCCCGGGATCGATTCTCGGTCGATCCTTTCTTTTTTTTCTTCTTTTTTTAAATACCTTTTTTTTTACTAAATGATAGTATTCAGCATGTGAAATGAAAAATTTATGAGGTTATAAAATCATCATTACAGTGTGATAAATATTCCATATAAAAAAATCTTCTATACACATAATAAAGAATAAGCAATCAAATCTTTATATGCATATTGACATACATGTATTTTATTTGCTTCAGTATACATGTATACATTTAATAATTCTACAAATTCAGTCAGGGGGAGCCGACTTTTTCCATAAGCGGGGGACACGAATTCTCTGAATTAGCTTGTTTTTTTTTTTTTAAATCTTTTTATCAAGAACAACAAAGATTTGATTAGTTATTTTGATATGGAAGTATTATTATGCAGTATAGATTCAAGTTTGTCACAATATAGGATCAAAGTTTTACAAAACAATTATATATAAAAAAAATTTAAATCCTATTTTCGAGTTAAGCAAAACCATGATAATCTTTTTGATATGGAAACATCCCTAGGTAGTGTAGATGAATTTTTCTTATTCAGTTCAATGAAATCATGACCCTTAGTGGTAGGATGGGGCCACAATAGGGAAACGAAATTTTACATATAAGGAATACCTTATTTTACCTTGTTTTATACAGGACCACAATGTAAACTAGTATTATATACTAATAGCCTGTGCTATCCTGTCTAAATAATAGAATTTATTATGATACCTAGCAAACTTTGTCAGTTGATGTATCTTGGATCTTCTGATAATGTCGACCAAAAAGAAGGTCACAGTGACCTTCTTTTTGAATTTTATTGCTATATTGAAATATCTCAGGTACTTATTGGTTTAGAATCACCAAACTTTGTCAGTTTATGCATCCTGGGTCTTCAGATAATGTCAACTTAAAAGTAGGTCACTCTCAGGTACTTATTGGCTTAGAATCATCATTCTTTGTCAGTTGATGCATCATATAACTTCAGAGTGTTTTAACCAAAATGTAGTTCATGATGACCTACATTTGGAATTTCAAGGTTTTTTAGCTCTTCTGAGCCAAAGGCTCAAAGAGCTAATGCTATGGCCATTTGTGCGGTGTGCGTTAACTTTTTAGAAAATGGGCCATAACTCAAGAACCCCTTGGCCAATCAGTGTCAAATTTGTCACAGGGTATCCTTGGCCCAAGGGCTACCATTTATACTAAAATAAGGGTTGGGACTCTAAAACAAGGGGAGATAATCAGGAAAACAAAACCAAAAGTACTGGTTGCTAAAAAATCTTCTTCTCCAGAACCACCAGGCAGATTTTCACCAAACTTACATACAAGGATCAGGATATGTTGAAGATTAAAAATTGTTCAAGGCATCACCCTGGGGCAAAGGGCGTGGTCTCAAGGTCACTTCAAAGTTGACAAAAATTTACACATAATAAAAACGTGTATATTTTGCTTACTATAAAGACTAGGATCATCAAATCTTGTAAGTTGATGCATCTCAGGACTTCACATCGTGTTAATGCAAAAGTAGGTCACGGTGACCTACTTTTTTAATTTTACGGGCTTTTGTTTTCAAATTGATTTTGAGGCATATTTTGGACACTTTAAGGTCTATGATCATAAAACTTCGTCAGTTGGTGCATCATGGGTCCTCAAACAACATCAACTTAAAAGTAGGTCATCATGACCTACTTTTTGAATTTTATGGCTAATCTTTTCTAAAACATTTAATCCCATTATTTCAGACACCGAGAGGTTTAGAATCACCAAATTTTGTTAGTTGATGCATCTTGGGGCCTTAAGACATATTTATTAAAAAGTAGGTCACTGTGACCTACTTTTTGAACTTCGCAGGCATTTGTTTTCAAATATTTTTAAAAGGCATATTTTGAATACTATAAGACCTTTGATCATCAAATTTTGTCAGTTGATGCATCTTTAGTCTTCAGAAAATGTCAACCAAAAAGTAGGTCACGGTGACCTACTTTTGACATTTTATGGCTAGATTTAAGTATATCGGGTTCTAATTGGCTTAGAATCATCAAACTTTGTCAGTTGATGCATCTTAAGTTTTCGGAGATCGACAATCAAAAAGTAGGTCACGGTGACCTATATTTGACATTTTATGGCTAGATTTATGTATCTCAGGTACTTATTGGCTTAGAATCATCAAACTTTGTCAGAAGATGCATCTTAGGTTTTCGGAGCATGTCGACCAAAAAGTAGGTCACGGTGACCTACTTTTGAATATCTCAGGTACTGATCGGCTTAGAATCATCAAACTTTGTCAGTAGATACATCTTGGGTTTTCGGAGAATGTCGACCAAAAAGTAGGTCACAGTGACCTACTTTTGACATTTTATGGCTATATTTAGGTATCTCGGGTACTTATTGGTTTAGAACCATCAAACTTTGTTATGTGAAGCATCTTGGGTTCTAGGAGAATGATCATCGAAAAAAGGTCACGGTGACCTACTTGTGACATTTATGGCTATATTTAAGTATTCTAGGGTACTTATTGGCTTAGAATTGTCAGACTTTGTCAGTTGATGCACCTAGGGTTTTCAAAGAATGTTGACCAATAAGTAGGTCACTGTGACCCACTATTGGATATCTCAAGTACTTATTGTCTTAGAATCATCAATCTTTGTCAATTAACGCATCTTGTGTCCTCAGGAAATTTCAATCAAAAAGTAGGTCACCATGACCTACTTATAGTATTTTAAAGTTACATTTAAATATTTTCAGCTCTAACTGGCTAAGAATCATCAAACTTTGTCAGTTGATGCATCTTGGGTCTTCGGATAGATTGTATCATTTATCAGAAGAGCGATTCAAGGCCCTTGGGCCTCTTGTTTAATAGATTGTACGATTTATCAGAAGAGGGATTCAAGGCACTTGGGCCTAATGTTCTTGTTAAACACTGACATCCACACACAAATAAGAGGAAACAGTACAACATACTCAAAATGGGTAGATAAAAAAAAATCCTATCGGAGTAATATTTTAATTCCTAAGGGATTTTTTTTAAAACTAAGATTATAAAATTAAGAAGAAGATGGCACAAAAAATAATCCTATAGGAATAACTCTCAAATTCCTATGGGAATTTTAATCCTATGGGAAATTTAAATCCTAAGGGAGAAAAAAATTCCCTTAGGAGAATTTTTTTTCCTATAGGATATATTTCCTCCCATAGGATTTGTTTTTCTCCTTTAGGAAAATAAATTCCCTTAGGAAATTAAATTCTCCCATAGTAAATTAAAGTCCTACAGGAATTTTTAAATATCCTGCAGGAAATTAAGAAATCCTGCAGGATTTTGATAATATCCCTTAGGATTTCAGATTTTCCTACAGGAACTTTATTTTTCCCTTGGGAATTTTTTGTTCAAAGGTGATTATCTCACCTGACAGGTGAGATTTACCTGTAACAAAGGCAGTTATGAACTCTGTGAGTGATGGTCTACCACTTGGTATACATGACTTTTATGTGAAATGAGAATTTGGCGGGCGCCGAAATGCCACTTTTGAGGTGGCATAATTATCCGGCACAGTGTTTTTAATGTATTTTATTGTTTAGATTTGAAGCTCTGCAAGTAATTAAATTAAAATATTATTTAATTTAAATAATCTTTAATCTTTGAATTTAATTTAAAATAATCATTTCGTCTTGTCAGAAAACGTTCCGCAATTTGGAAAAATCCTATCAGGTTTTGCGTTTATCCTATCGTGAAGATCGTTTATCAGGTCTATCGTGTTTTGCGTTTATCGTGTTTTGCGTGTATCGTGTTTTGCGTTTATCCTATCGTGCGTGTATCCTGTCCTATCGTGCGTGTATCCTATCGTATCGTGCGTGTATCCTATCGTATCGTGCGTGTATCCTATCGTATCGTGTATCCTGTAAAGAATAACGATGCGGGTACTGTATAAGGAGGTATGATTTCGACTCATAAATTTTCGACCCTTAAAATTTTGGGTGTGCATTTCAACCCATAAATTACGTATCGGATTAAGAGATTAAGGCTAGACCCAATATGGCGGCTCTACCCTGGGGTAGATCCAATATGGCGGCTCAACGGTTAGAAGAAAGTGACGGATCTAAGATTTGTCAGAATTCTAGGGGTGTAAAACCAAGATGGCGGATCTATCTGTTTGATACAAGAGGCCCAAGGGCCTTGAATCGCTCTTCTGATAAATTGTACAATCTATCACTTCTATTAGAAGCCTCCAACTCTATTAGTATCATAAGACCCAAAATGCATCAACTTACAAAGTTTGATACTATTTAGCCAGTTAAGACTGAAGATATAATATAATAATAAAATACCATAAGTAGGTCACAGTGACCTACCTTTTGATTGAAATTTTCTGAGGACTCAAGATACATAAATTGACAAAGACTGGTGATTCTAATTAAATAAGTACCTGAGATATTCAAAAGTAGGTCACAATGACTTACTTCAACATTCTCTGAAAACCCAAGATGCATCATCTTACAAAGTTTGACGATTCTAAGCCAATTAGTACCAGAGATAATTAAATATAGCCAACAAATGTCAAAAGTAGGTCACGGTGACCTACTTTTTGGTCGACATTAGTCAAAAACCAAAAATGCCTAAACTGACAAAATTTGAAGATTCTAAGCCAATAAGTAATCGAGATATTCAAAATTAGGTCACCGTGACCTACTTCTTGTTGGACATTCAATGAAACCCTAAGATGCCTCAACTGACAAAGTTTGATAATTCCGAGCCAATAAGTACCAGATATAATTAAATATAGCCATAAAATGTCAAAAGTAGGTCACAGTGACCTACTTTTTGGTCGACATTCTCTGAAAACCCAAGGTGCCTAAACTGACCAAGTTTGATGATTCTAAGCTAATACATACCTGAGATATTCAAAAGTAGGTCACCGTGACCTACTTTTTGGTTGACATTCTCCGAAAACCCAAGATGCCTCAACTGACAAAGTTTGATGATTCTTAGCCAATAAGTGCCTGAGATACTTAAATATAGCCATAAAATGTCAAAAGTAGGTCACTGTGACCTAATTTTTGGTCGACAATCTCTGAAGACCCAAGATGCATCAACTGACAAAGTTTGATCATTTTAGGTCAATATGTACCAGAGATACTTAATTTTAGTCACAAAAGGTCAAAAGTAGGTCACCATGACCTACTTTTTAGTCGTAACTCTCTGAAAATCCAAGATGCATGAACTCACAAAGTTTGATCATGCTAAGCCAATTAGTACTGGAGATACTTAAATAAAGCCATAAAATGTCAAAAGTAGGTCACCGTGACCTACTTTTTGGTCGTCACTCTCCGAAAACTAAATATGCATCGACTCACAAAGTTTGAAGATTCTAAGCCAATAAATACCTAAGATACATAAATATAGCCATAAAATGTCGAAAATAGGTCACCGTGACCTATATTTTGGTCAACATTTTTCAAAGACCCAAGATGCATCTACTGACCAAGTTTGATGATTGTAGGTCTGAAGGTAATCAAAATATGCGATTTAAACAATTTGAAAACAAAAGTCAGCAAAATTCAAAAAGTACGTCACAGTGACCTACTTTTTCATAAATATGTTTTAAAGTCCCAAGATGCATCAAAGTACAAGATTTGATGATTCTAAACCTCACAGTGTCTGAAATAATGGGATTTAATGTTTTTAAAAGGATAAGTCATAAAGTTCAAAAAGTAGGTCACTGTGACCTACTTTTCAGTTGACAGTGTTCGAGGACCCAAGATGCATCAACTGACAAAGTTTGATGATCATAGGCCTTAAAGTGTCCAAAATATGCCTTCAAATCAATTTGAAAACAAATCCCTGCAAAATTTAAAAAGTAGGTCACCGTGATGTGAAGTCGTAAGATGCATCAACTTACAAGATTTGATGATCCTAGTCCTTATAGTAAGTAAAATATACACGTTTTTATTAATTGTAAATTTAGGTCAACTTTGAAGTGACCTTGAGACCACGCCCTTTGCCCCAGGGTCATGCCTTGAACAATTTTTAATCTTCAACACATCCTAATCCTTGTATGTAAGTTTGGTGAAAATCTGCCTGGTGGTTCTGGAGAAGAAGATTTTTTAGCAACCAGTACTTTTGGTTTTGTTTTCCTGATTATCTCCCCTTGTTTTAGGGTCCCAACCCTTATTTTAGTATAAATGGTAGCCCTTGGGCCAAGGATACCCTGTGACAAATTTGACACTGATTGGCCAAGGGGTTCTTGAGTTATGGCCCATATTCTAAAAAGTTAACGCACACCGCACAAATGGCCATAGCATTAGCTCTTTGAGCCTTTGGCTCAGAAGAGCTAAAAAGTGGTGGATCCAAGATATGTCAATTTTCTATAGGCGTAAAATAAAAACCCATACTTTGCTAATCGGATAAAGTTCAGATCAATGGTTCATTCAAGGTATTGATTACTAGATGGTAATATTCTGTAAGAGTAAGTGACATAAGCTACTGTGAAATCAAGATCCAAGCTAGTAGATTTGCTAATAAAGAGGTGTTAATTCTTTATTATCTGTGTCAAGTTAATTAAAGATAACGGCTTATCTTTATTATTGCGTTTACAAAGAAGATGAGATGTTTTCTAGTCATTGTTCCGTTAATTAGTTCTGAAGAAACTGACAATGAGCGAGTGTATTTACACACGACTCCTGTTATAATTATTTTGAATTTTAATTAAACTCAAATATGCGATCTGAGGAAAACACAACACATGGATTAATGACAGTCGGTTTGAGCAATAACTAATTGTTATGAAGTCTTACTCAATTAAAAGTAATTTAATCCTTTCAGTATATATGTGCAAGACAATCCACTTTTTACATATATCACTATAAAATTCATTATGGATAAGGAACTATACGGAGCTGAGGAAGAAATCATTGACAAAATAGTAAGTTCGATAAAAACTTGACTACTTTGTTCACATGGACGGTCGACCACGCACTGGCAAATCAACCGATAGTTGCTAGAAGAACTCTTCAACTCTTCGGGGAAGGTTTGAAGGAATGGATAAGGCGAAAGAACCCGGCCCTCTCCCTGGAGAAGGAGGAACAAAAGTAAGATACATATATTTTTTGTAAAACAGTATCATGGGTTAACCGATTAATAAAGAAGGGATTCGGGTTGTATCAACGGTTATTTTTGCTTATAAAGAAAGGAAGGAATATTTCATTTTTATGTAGTAGTAATTCCAATACATGCACATGGTCTGATTTACTCTTAATAATTTATAGATCCATGGAGAATGCTGAGGTGCCAAATGTGGAAGAACTTTCGGAGGAGGATGACACAGAAAAAGAAAATAATCAACAGGTAAGATACATCATACTCTCTCTCTCTCATATTACATTTATTTATTTTTGCAATTGGTTATAATTTTTTTAAAGAAAAATCAAAGTCGAGCGGGAAGGGGAAAGGTGTCAAATGCAAACGCTGCGGTCATGTTTGCAATATCAAAAGGGAATTGATAAACCATAAGAAAGAGCACAGAGTTGCACACACTCAGCGATCATCCACAATCTCCGAAGAGGAAAACCAACCCTCTACCTCTTATCAGCCTCATCCCCGAGGAGGACCAACCCTCAACATCATATCAGCAGTCGCAGAGAGGATCACCTCCGACTGGTCATTCTGTTACATGCAGGAAATGTCGTGAGTCTTTTACCAACAGAAGAGAATTGTACCTCCATCAAAAACTACTCCATCAAAGCGGTAAAGGAGCAGAAGTACAGTTTCCTTGAGAAGAACGAGGAGACCCAGACCCATGGGGTGATGACGAAAGACTTCGCGACACCTTTTTGGCAAATAAAAACTTCATTTTGTCAAAGGGAGATAAGGTTCTGTAAAGAAAACTGTGAATTATCCATTAGAAAATAACGTCTCTACAGATAATTTAATTGAAATTCTTCAAAATTCCTGTCGAACAGAATCACGCATATTTAGACTGAATCTTTCTTTTGGTTTTATTTTACAAAATATTGAGACTGGAGAATAAAGATATTTCATACCAGATAGAAACGAAACTGTTTTTCATCGACCAGTTCTCATCAATAACATGAGAGATATAAGAAAGAAATTACGCGAGAAATTTAATTCTATAAATCTAATGGGGTATTTACAACGACAGCGACCATACAGTAAATGGCGTATTGTACATATTACAAATATAAAACTTTATTTTTTTCGGACCAAGTTTTTTGGTCAGCGTGTTTTTTTTTCCATACACACCCTTGATCTCCAGATAAAACTAAAGACCGACGAGACTCTCAATTAACAAATACTTGACCAACTGACTGACTATGGCAACTTCTGACCAGCCGATTGAAATTGCAGAAATCAAAAAACAATGACCCGGCCCGCTGAGTTTGTACACCGCAATAAACATTGGTCTGACTGGGCCGCGCAGCTGACCAGTCTCATCACTTCAGTACAGACAGCGGAACAAGGATGAATACAGCTCTCAACATCGCGCTTTACGTCACCATAGCCATTGCGCAGAGGTGCCACATAAGGGATCACGCAAGTGAGTTAAGGCTAAATATTGAAATTTCTATGCAAATGAGCTAATAAAAATTCATAAATTGTATATTTTGTGTACAGAGAGAGTTCAAATAGATTTTCTTATACATACTTAGTATCCACAGTTTATTAATGCAAGTGCACATTATGACGTCATAGTATGACGTCATTGTTTTCTTCCATTCAAGGTAATGAATCACATCAACAAAATCACGTCGGCGCAAGGGCATATCCTATCTAATTGAAAATAAACGATGTATAATATTAAAGATAATGTTCTTAAAATTAATAAAATTGCTGCACAAATCCTATGCACTTGCTCAATCGATAAAAATTTTCAGAAACTTACACTGGACTGTGAATTTTTACCTTGTTTAAACTTAAAACTGCACGAATAGTAACTAAACAATTGCAGTGCCGACATTTGTGCAGCAATATCTTAAATCCTTTGAATATCCTGCGTCTTTTTATACCTTGTTTCTGTTAAACAAAATAAGGTATGCCCTTGCGCCGAAGCGATTTTGTTGATGTTTCTTATAAACTTGTGTAGTAGAGGTCGATGACGTCATAATATGACGTCATAATGTGTACTGGCTATCGCATGTTGTGGGTACCAAGAATGTATTAGAAAACAAGTTTTAACATTTTCTGTGCGGTAGGTAGAGCAAGTATGGAATTTAATAAGATATTTTGCATGTAAACCTCCATATGTAGCCTTAACTCACTTGCGCAGTCCCTTATTTGTAGAACGTTGCCAGAAGCCATTGAGGAACTAAAGAAAGAGCTCAAAGTCAGAGTCGTGACCATTCAATCAGCAACCGAGATGACGAGTGAAGAAATAGACCTGTCCGCTTTCCACCTCCTAAGACTGAGAATCTTAGCCACATACTTGTCGTGTGATAGATTTGTTTTCAACACCCCTACCATCGTCGTTCTGGGTGAACATAAATGTGAAAGGTAATATATAAGTTTTACATTGTAAGTTTTAATTAAAATCAGACTTTACAGAAAATATATATATAAAAAAAAACTTCTATTATTCTTTCAACATTCTTTCATTATTTAAACTATTCTAATAATTTCAATTATTAAATAACAAAAAAAAAAAATCACAACCCTCCTCCTTTTATTCTTCAGCACGAGTCACTGATGGCAGCACAAACTACTTGGTCACCGCCATTACATGTACTACGCAAACTGCTGTTATTGTCTTCAGTAAGTATATATTTTCATGCATTCCATCCCATGAATTATACTTAAATTTAAGTTAATTGTGTTAAAATTATTGATAAAGAGATAACGAGCCAATTATCTATTGTAAGAAATTAAAAAAAGACCTAATTTTGCCACTTCTTACAAATTTCACATGTGTACACAAACCCTGGATAATAGCAACAGGGATCTCCTCAGCCCTTTTTGCAATCTTGGCTCTGTGTGTTATAGTTTTCATGGCTGTGAGACAATGTAAAGGTCGAAACCTTAGACAAACTCTTGACAGCGAATCCGTACAGGAATTCAGCATTATGAGAGAGGTGAAATTGGACTAACATTTTCATTTAATTATTTTAGTGATGGTGCTATGCGTGAAGTGTAGGACTTTTATACAGATTGAACCACAGAACGACCAGCCGATTCCACCGATTGTGTGTGAAATACCTCAACTTCGGAGATCGCAGAGGAAAAGAAGAGCGCCGAAGCGTTTTGTGTGCGAATGAATAGTGATACAAACTTTTGGGAAAGTGTAAATATTTAACTGTATATATTTTGTAAATATTATATATAGTGTTTTATAACATAGAAGACAATCTACAACTTTATATGTATTTTGAACGTTTCCATATTTTCTTTCATATATCATTGTAAATTTACAGGTTAAATTAAAACTGTTTTTAAACACAATAATTTTTTTTCGTTTGTCTTATGTTTATTTCTCACTGTTTTATGAAAGAATTTTTAGTTAAATAAAATGGAATTAAGAGAGATAATCCTAATTAGGATTAAAGAGACCATGTAGCTGACACTAGGACGATATTTATGATGATATAACAACACACGGGGATGAAGGCGATTTGATAAGCAAAGCCTTATTTTAAAATAAAAGCCTCATTGAGATTTTTACAAGTAGAAAATAATTGTTGCATCATTACGATAAGATTAAGATATATTATAGCACTTTTTAGTTAATACTGACATTGATATGAAAAATGTCATTGAAATCTTAGTAACTCGGAAATTATCGAATCATATACTGTGACGTACACGCCTACATAATTCTTCATTGGAACGCCCTTCTGCTTTAAGTATTGTTTGTTCTTAATATTTGTCTCATTCTGCTTCAAGAATAAGTTCAAATCACCATGGCTAAAGAAAGTTTCAACTTATGCTTAAGTGACGAGAGATGTCTTAGAATTTTCCCCGACGAATACAATTCAACGATTGACATCAGGCAGACGGAAGATAGGGAGTTTTCCGCGCAGAAAGGCCAGGAACTTTCCCTGTCTAGATGGAGAGTATTGTGTGATCGATTAGAAGACGTAGCATGCGACGTTGCGAAAGTGAAAGCGAATGAGGAAGTTGACTTCAAATTACATCTGGGTGGACAAGTGTATGTGTCCGTCACTTCTCCCCACATGTGCGTGAACATTAGAGAATTCACAAGGGGTAAATACAAGAAAAATAAGAACAAATTATACCCTACACACAATGGACTGTCCGTGCGTTTTAAGGAGTGGGACGTTCTACTTGACAGCTTACCGGAAGTCAACTTCCAGCTTCCTGTAGACATGGACTGTGTGGTGCTCTGTCACTTAAGCCATGACAACCAGATGGGGATGATAGAGTGTGCTGAATGCAATCCAAGCGGTGAAATGGAATAAACTATGACAATATACAATTGTACATAATGTATTTGTAAATACCAACATTAATATCCTGTGTTTTTTTTTGTAAAAACTGTTTTGTATTTTTGTAAAATTTGTATATAAATATTCAAATGACTCATTTATTTATAAATATTTTCGAAAGATGAAAAATAAACGCTTTAAATCTTTTAATTTCTGTCATTGTGTATATAATTAAGAGTTTAATAGAAGGCATAAGAGTGAAGTAGGAAGAAGAGGCAGTAGGAACTTCATTTTAGTTCCGACCGTTTCCCTTCAACAGTTGTACTACAATATCTATACTCACCGTCAATAGAAACGCAACACCCTAATTTTAGGGGTGAAAATTATATACGGGATATAACTATGTACCAAAAAAAGTTAGGACATCTTTTACTTTGCCAAATCAGTTATTTAACGGTTGAATGATTTTCATTCCATTACCGGAAGTTGATTTTTAGCCCCCTGAATAGAAATCAAAAATTAGCATTTTTAATAAAATTATTGACAATATTTTGGGTTTTCAAGCTTTTGTATCTGTTAATTATAAGTCTTGTACTAAAAGTCCGGAAAAAATATCCTTCTTTCTCTTCCGGATGTGATACCTGTATTTCCTCAAAGTAACTGAAAGCACGCATTTTCATTGCTTATGTTGGAAATTTTCAAAATAAAGAAAAGGGAGAGTTCCAGATGCAAATATACACTACATAAGGACTTTTCGGGCTCATGTGTTTTAAAAGCATGAATGACAGTTCCTTGACCGGAAGTCCAAGGGTTACTACACTACGCCAAGTTAGAGAAAATTCGACCTCAGTATCTGAAAAACAGGCATTTAAAAAAGGGCAAGAATATTTATTTCGCTCAGATTAAGACATTAATAAACGTAATGCATGGTAGAATTCGGGCTGCTTATGTTGTACCTGGCGGACTAGCACGTTTTAATTGAATGGTCGGAAGGGGGGATGTTTTAAAAGTTATGTGTTACTTTCTAAGGTCTAAAGATAACATTAAAAGTTTAAATGAAGTATCATTGTTTTGTAAATTTACTTTTTACATTTATGTATTCATTCTTAATCTTATCTTTAAACCTTATAAAGTAACACATAACTCCAAAACATCCCCCCTTCCGACCATTCAATTAAAACGTGCTAGTCCGCCAGGTACAACATAAGCAGGCCGAATTCTACCATGCATTACGTTTATTAATGTCTTAATCTGAGCGAAATAAATATTCTTGTCCTTTTTTAATTGGCTGTTTTTCAGATACTGAGGTCGAATTTTCTCTAACTTGGCGTAGTGTAGTAACCCTTGGACTTCCGGACAAGGAACTGTCATTCATGCTTTTAAAACACATGAGCCCGAAAAGTCGTTATGTAGTGTATATTTGCATCTGGAACTCTCCCTTTTCCTTATTTTGAAAATTTCCAATATAAGCAATGAAAATGCGTGCTTTCAGTTACTTTGAGGAAATACAGGCATCACATCCGGAAGAGAAAGAAGGATATTTTTTCCGGACTTTTAGTACAAGACTAATAATTAACAGGTACAAAAGCTTGAAAACCCAAAATATTGTCAATAATTTTATTAAAAATGCTAATTTTTGATTTCTGTTCAGGGGGCTAAAAATCAACTTCCGGTAATGGAATGAAAATCATTCAACCGTTAAATAACTGATTTGGCAAAGTAAAAGATGTCCTTACTTTTTTGGTACATAGTTATATCCCGTATATAATTTTCACCCCTAAAATTAGGGTGTTGCGTTTCTATTGACGGTGAGTATATATCCGGCACGACCGGTTTAGGGAAAATATGTTTTGTTAAAAATATAATAAATAAAATAAAACTGATGTTTTATCCTGATCCTCCAGCGAATGTGTTGTACTGCTATGGTGTGTTTCAAGAGGAATTTAGTATTATGGAGAAACAATTTCCATTTTTAAATTTCCGAGCTGGTTTACCTAGTGAGTCCGATTCAAACGTCTTGACAGAAAACAACTGTCACACCTTGGTTGTAACTGATGATCTTATGAATGAATTGGTATCAAACAAAGTAATGGAAAAAACTTTTTACGCAAGGTGCTCATCATAAAAAGCTAAGCATTTTATATCTGAATCAAAACATGTACTGCAAAGACAAACACTCTTGCACAATAAATCATAATACGCATTACATGGTATTATTAAAAAATCCGAGAGATATGTCACAAATTCAATGTTTAGGTAAACAAGTTTTTCCCGGGATATCAAATGTTCTCGTGCAAGCGTACAGGGATTGTATGGAAAAAGCCTTTTGGATATCTCGTGCTTGATTTATCTCCCCATGGCGAGGAGACATATCGCATAAGAACTGGCATTTTCCCGGATGAAACATGTATCATATATAGAATAGCATTTTGACAGATTTACGTTGTAACAATTATGCTAATTTTAAAAAGTTAGCAGTTTTGCGCAAATTGACTCTATCGAAAAAAAATCACGAATTCAAGCAATCATTCTATATTCCCATGTCACGTGATCAAATTCAAAGATTTCTCATATATTTAATAAATAAAAAGAATGCTGATTCTACATTAGAAATCGAGACTTTATTCTGCACGTTACATATAAGAAAATGTCTTGGAAGCCGTTCGTAGCCAATGTTGAGGAGTGGAAAAATCATTTTCCAACTGCCAGTAAATTGAAGTACATACCTAAACAAAAGACATACATCTCACAGTTTGGTAAAGGAGCAAGCAGTCCGGAAACTAACATTAGAACTCAAAACAACCAACACAACAAGCGGTAGAAAGATCTAAGGCGGAGTTAAAGAAACGGAAGCTGGAGGGTGGACCAGTCGTAACGTTTGAAGCAGAGGGACATTCACGCCCAAAGAAGACAAAGAAAAAACCAACAAAAAAAATTGTATTTGCGCAATAAAAGTTCATTGTATCTGAAATATTTGTCATTTATTAATTTTTCATCAATAAAGAAGCATGTCAGTTTTTGCAGAGGGTTCAGAACCGGCTTTTAGCCATCGCTTAGCCTTCTTTCATAACTTACCAACAGATGCAGGAGTAGAGCAAACTGAGTGGATTGACATTCGACCAGTAGGAAGCACGGCTCACGGTGGGGTTATTGAATTTAACATTTCGGGTGCGTCAACACAGTATTTGGACTTGAGTAGAACTCGTCTTTTTCTAAGAGCAAGGATATTTAATGAAGACGTTTCTCCTCTGAAGGAGAAAGTAAAAGTAGGATTTGTTAATTTAACCTTACAGAGCTTGTGGAATCAAGTAGATGTATCAGTACAGCAACAAGTCATAACACCCACGATTTCAACTAATATGCATATAAATCTTACGTGGACGTTTTTCTCAAGCACGGAACTTCTGCGCAAGTTCCCTGCTTGTCTTCGCAGCTATACATACCCGATTCGGCTGGTTTCATGGATAGCACAGACGCAGTTACAGGTGGAAATATGAGTTTATTTCAGCGGGGCGGTTTGACAGAGAAGAGTTCATTTGTAGATCTTGAGGGCCCCTTAAACATGGATATTTGTCAACAAGATTGCTATCTCATCAATGGTATACAAGTAAACGTCAAATTGTGGCCAAGTAGGGAAACATTCTGTTTGATGGCTCCAGCAGGTTCAAAGCGATATCGTGTACACATTGAAGATAGCATTTTAAAATGCTGCTACTTGAAAATCAATCCCGGCTTACTTCTGGGTCATAGCCAGGCTATCAAGAAACAACCGGCTTTGTATCCGTTCATGATATCAAATATAAAATGCTTTGCTATACCGGCTGGTCAATTTCATTTGAATGTAGACAACCTCTTTCAGGGAGAAATTCCTGAAAAATTAGTTGTCGGTTTTGTTTCATCAAAAGCTTAGTGGTATTTATTAACTTAACCCTCTTAACTTCCAACATTATCATTATACTTTTATAGCATTTTATGTAGATGGCAAGTCTGTTCCATCTGCACCATAAGAACCAAATTTTACGACCAATAATTATATTACTGCCTACACCTCATTATTTGTGGGAAAGAAGTCCGACTCGGAGACGGAACAACTAGACCTTGGACGAACTGATTACGCAAAAGGGTATTGTCTATTTGTTTTCAACATTAACCCTTCCTCCGAGAATGATGATAACTTACCATTATTAAGAAAATTTCACACGCGTCTACAGGTCAAATTTGACAAAGCTCTACCCGAAGCAGTAACGTGTATCTGCTATGCTAAATTTCCTGCCTTGATGAGCATAGACTCTAGTAGAAACGTTGAAGTTAAATAATGGATTCTTTTTAATGAAAATCATGTAACAGATTGACCCCATTTCTAAAAAGCGTATAAGAGGTTACTAGCAGCAAATGAATTGCCTCACACACATTTGTTGAATGGATTTTACGTTTTAAATACAGATTAAAGAGGACTGTCTGGTAAGCACTGGTGCGTGTTTTATTTTGACGGACATTCTTCATAAATTTTTGATTCCCTCGGACAGTCTCCAGAATTTAACCACAGTTATTTTAGGGATTATTTGTTAGCCAGAGGGAAAATATACGGAAGCGTATTAGGGCCGCAGCAGTATTTTTAACTCACCTGAGCCGAAGGCTCAAGTGAGCTTTTCTGATCAAAATTTGTCCGTTGTCTGTCGTCGTTGTTGTCGTTGTCGTTGTTGTCGTCGTAAACTTTTCACATTTTCATCTTCTTCTCAAGAACCACTGGGCCAATTTCAACCAAACTTTGTACAAAGTATCCTTGGGTGAAGGGAATTCAAGTTTGTTCAAATGAAGGGCCACGCCCTTTTCCAAGGGGAGATAATCATGAATTTGTTAAAAATTAATGGCATTTTTTAAAAATCTTCTTCTCCAGAACCGCTGGGCCAGGAATGATGAAACTCATGTGGAAGCATCCTTAGGTAGTGTAGATTCAAATTTGTTCAAATCATGACCCCCGGGGCAAGGGTGGGGCCAAAATGGCCGACCCAAGTTTTACATAGGAATATATAGGAAAAATCTTTAAAAATCTTCTTCTCCAGAACCACTGGGCCAGGAAAGATGAAACTCATGTGGAATCATCCTCAGGTAGTGTAGATTCAAGTTTGTTCAAATCATGACCCCCGGGGCAAGGGTGGGGCCAAAATGGCCGACCCAAGTTTTACATAGGAATATATAGGAAAAATCTTTAAAAATCTTCTTCTCCAGAACCACTGGGCCAGGAAAGATGAAACTCATGTGGAATCATCCTCAGGTAGTGTAGATTCAAGTTTGTTCAAATCATGACCCCCGGGGCAAGGGTGGGGCGAAAATGGCCGACCCAAGTTTTACATAGGGATATCAAGGGAAACCTTTTAAAATCTTCTTTTCAAGTACTTCAAAGCTATGATTAGTGATATTTATATGGAATCATCCTCAGGAAGTGTAGATTCTAGTTTGTTCAAATGATGAATGCCTGGAGGGGGGGGGGTTAAATTCAAGCCCGATGTGCTCAGGTGAGCGCTGTGGCCCCTGGGCCTCTTGTTTTAAATTTGTTATAACAAATTATCAATTTGTTTAAACAAATTATTAATTTGTTATAACAGATTATTAATTTGTTATAACAAATTGATAATTTGTTATAACAAATTACTAATTTGTTTAAACAAATTATTAATTTGTTATAACAAATTAGTAATTTGTTATAACAAATTGGTAATTTGTTATAACAAATTGGTAATTTGTTATTACAAATTGGTAATTTGTTAAAACAAATTGATAATTTGTTTAAACAAATTGATAATTTGTTTAAACAAATTGATAATTTTTTTAAACAAATTGATAATTTTTTATAACAAATTTCTAATTTGTTAAAACAAATTACTAATTTGTTTAAACAAATTGATAATTTGTTTAAACAAATTGATAATTTGTTATAACAAATTGATAATTTGTTATAACAAATTGATAATTTGTTATAACAAATTGATAATTTGTTATAACAAATTAGTAGTTTGTTATAACAAAATTATTAATTTGTTATATCAAATTCATAATTTGTTATAACAAATTAGTAATTTGTTATAACAAATTAATAATTTGTTATAACAAATTACTAATTTGTTATAACAAATTACTAATTTGTTATAACAAATTAAAAAAAAAATACTGCTGCGGCCCTAATACGCTTCCGTAAAAATATATAAATTCAACAACATGCAAGTTCAGAGTGCTGATTCCAATATTTATACCCCCGCTCCAAAGGAAAGGGGGGTATACTGTTTTACCCTTGTGTGTCTGTCTGTGTGTCCGTCCGAAACAAATTTTCGTCACAGTTTTCTCAGCAACTACTAATCTTAGATGCTTGAAATGTTTAACACAATCTTCTCTGAGGCATGCCATATGGTGGGATACGTTTTCGCTCAAATCGGATATCAACTTCCTGTTTGTTTCTGCGTCTGTCCGTTTCATACATCACAAATTTTCATCGCGGTTTTCTCAGCAACTACTCATCGTAGATGCTTGAAACTTGAATACAATCTTCTCTGAGGCATGCCATATGATGGGATACATTTTCTTTCAAATCGGATATCAACTTCCTGTTTGTCTCTGCGTCTGTCTGTTTCATACATAACAAATTTTCGTCACAGTTTTCTCAGCAATTACTCATTGCAGATGCTTGAAATTTTAACACAATCTTCTCTGAGGCATGCCATATTGTGGGATACATTTTCGCTTAAATCGGTTATCAACTTCCTGTTTGTCTGTGCGTCTGACCGTTTCATACATAACAAATTTTCGTCACAGTTTACTCAGCAACTACTCATCTTAGAGACTTAGATGCTTGAAATTTCAACACAATCTTCTCTGAGGAATGCCATATGGTGGGATGCATTTTCACTCAAATCCGATGTCATCTTTCTGTTTGTCTGTGCGTCTGTCTGTTTCATACATCACAAATTTTCGTCACAGTTTTCTCTGCAACGACTCGTTGTAGATGATTAAACTTTTAACAAAATCTTCTCTGAGGTATGCCATATCTTGGGATACATTTTTTCAAATCGGATTTCATTTTCCTGTTTGTTTGTGCGTCTGTCTCTTTCACACATAACAAATTTTCCTCGCAGTTTTCTCATTAGCTATTCATAGCACATGCTTGAAATTTTATTACACCCTTTGCTGAGGCATGCCATATGGTGGGATTTATTTTGATATGAATCTGATGTCACCTTCATATTTTTCTGTGCATCTGCCTGTAATTGAACTTGTGTAGACATATTAACATGATAGTGCTTATTTACATCAGAGCGGGGGTATTACTAGTGAGCATTGGCTCACAGATTTCTTGTTGGGGTCTGTACTGTATATATTATTGTTTAGTGCGTAGTCGTGGAAACACTCGCGAAAGCATAATAAAAACCTTTGATGAACAACTTTTATTGTGTCTGTTCATTTTGCGTAAGGTCAGCTAAGAAGATGGAGGCAGTGTATAATCAGAGAAAATCACAACTGAATGTTAAAGCTAAGGCCACTATAGCGCTCTCGAGTATACTATTGCTGACGTTAGTAAGTGTTTTGACATGGACTTCCTCAGCTCACGAGCACAGTGTAGAAGTAGGTGTTGGAAATAAAACCAACATTTCTTCCACGGACACAAATAATTTTCTATGCAGCTTTATCAAGATGTTTCCTATTAGTCGTGATTTGAAAGTTTCAGTCTGTGTTTTGAACAACCATGTATCAATCGACATTAGATATTTCATACGTGAAAAGCCAAACATTCGGGGAATTTTCTTGGATAAACAACAGTGGAATGGATTGTTGAAGTTGCTGCCACTTATTGAAAATACTTTACTCTTGGTTTGAAAAAAAAATGATTTTGTTTTTCAAAGTTTAAAGCTGACATGAACTCTTAAAAGGGCATCATTTTTATGGCGTCGGGCTTGCCCGATCGTCATCTAGGGATCAGTCAGGTTTACGCGACCGCACGTTTCGGTGGATGCATCCGCAATAGAGAATAGCAACAGCTGTAAACCAATTTCTTCTAAAACGTTCACAATGAATAATAGCTTGAATATAAAATCAAATCAATTGTATTTTCAATTAATATTTCTACAAAACAACGATATTATGTTTAATGTTTACGCAAGAAAAACGTTATGGTTATTGCGGATGCATTTCTACTGAGAGGGTGCGTCGAATGACATGAATCACATTTTGGGACCAATTACTGTACTATATACAAACAATCTTAAATACGGTAAAATAACTACAAAATAACACAAATACAACAAGACTATAAAGATTCAATTTCTTAATTTTAGCTTTACTTTTACGATCTTCAATCCAATTTTAGCCGAACAACTTACGATATTCACCAGTAATGCCAGTATTACTGTATTTATGCATTTCCCCCATTTGTTTACCGCGCCCAATCGCAAGTCGATCGTACTTGTTACATTAGAGTCATGGTTGTAGTTAAGATGCAATCACTATACAACAGAAATCTGAATTTGGGAGAAAAAAATTTATTGAAATCAAAATGCAAATAAATTAACCCAAACCATTTCCTCCAGGTACAGTGTTCACGCACACATGTTGAGAATTCATATCTTTTTTAAAATTTTACAACTTTTAAGTGAGACGTCAGACATTTTATTTTAAATCTATGCTAGAGAACATTTATTATTTATTTCCTGAAAACAAAATAAAATAGACGCTAGAGACATATATTTATTTTATCAAAGTCTCATTCAGTATTTTTTTGAAATTGAAGTACATTTAAATAGAACACTTGATATTTTACAGGTGTATATTTAACATATTTACAGATTGCACATCCTTCAATAATTATCATTTATTGAGTCATTAACTCTACTAAATCACTTTGAACTTGGATGTCCAGTTGGTCTTTTTTCTCGGGACATAGCTCCATGTCTAGCACTCGGGTGTCGATTCCATTGGGAAGTACTTCCCGCTTACAGTAGAAATATGAAAATCCGCATCTTTCTTGTTCGTAAGTGAAAATTTTATTGTCCCTAGCGCGGAAACCCTTGTTTTTGCCACTTGCTGGTTTCTGGAATTTAAGCACATTTTAGAAAGTGGATAGTGGCGCGTGCACAAAACGTTAGAGATTCCCTTGCAGCTAAATTTGACCTTGCGGGTTGTCAGTGGTACGTTTACACGGGGAGCTGATCGTTTGGTTCTTGTTTTCTTAACTCTGTGCAGGATGTCTCTCGCCTATAACTGTATTCTTAGGTCTCGTTTTGTTGTATGGCATACAATGTACGTTTTGGAACAAAGGCTCACCATTTCATGTCCAACAAATTCTAGCTTAAAAAGTCCTGGTGTTCTTTTGTCGTGTTGTTTGTGCTTAGCGCAGTACTCGCGGGGAAACCAGTGAAATTGATTGTCTGCTTCAATGTTTATATCGGAACAAAAATTGTGAAGACCTCGATTGTATTCAACCTTCATTTCGGGTTTAACAATCTCATGAAGCTCGATCCGGATATGGCCATATAAGCGCTATCTGTGTCCAATTCTCAATAAGCAAAATCACTTCGGTGTAACAATTTGTCCACACAATCATAATAGAATTCTAGCATTCGTAATTTTGCATATTGAAGAATGAAATATCCAAGCTGAATCGGCAGATCGTAAGTTATATGACTTCGAGATTTCTCCACTTCAAACAAATAGTGTTCAAGTTCTGTAAGATTAATAAACGGCGGTCGTTTACTTCAGAGCCGGCCTGTTCTGTACTTTTAACGTAAGTAATCTCTCTGTCTCTGGATTGATCCATAATGAGTCCCCCGAAACCACGATTTCCCACTAATTTCCACGTTTCAGCAATGACGGTCATGCAAGGATCCAAATCCCCGTGTCGTCGAGCGTTCGTCACCTCACTCACAAATTCTTTAAAACATCTAGATGGGATGTATTCTACAACTATTCTATACGGGCCACTTCCATTCCGTGCTCAAGATACCATTTGAGTAAAGGGGTGGCTGTTAAAATCTTCTTGGCGCACATACCTCGTACGAAAAGTCTCCTGGGTTTTTTACTCAAATTGTTTTGCGGGCGTGTTGTTGCATATGACTTCCAAGAGCAGCAAACGGAATGTCAGTTGTGCCAAAAATTGGGACTATTTCCACCAAATAGTCATACGGAGTCATGACATTATTATCTCCGTCTGACCAACTTTCATGAGTGCGAATGTCCACTTCTACCATGCCAAACAGGGTTTCATCAAGGACCGCATTAAAAATTTGTCGTTCACTCACGCTTCCTTTATGATTCTTGTAAAATTTCGGAGCTGTGTCGTTGATGATAGAGCGGAGTTGTGCGCTTTGTTGTTTCAACACGTTATATTCACGTTTCAAGATTTCGACGACTTTAAATCTTTGATCTTCTAGGAAATTTGTTGTCTGTTTAGTTTTTTCTAATAGGTTTTTCTCTTTTCATGCCATTGTTTATTCTTGACATGCTTAGTAAGACAGCAATCATGACCATGAAAGTAACATACGTCGAACTGAAAGATAGAATCGGCATTAAAACCATCCACTGGAAAGGGTCCCACACGTTCTTCACGTCCAAAGTTCAATTTGTGCTGAATGTATTGTCCCGACACAGAACTCACATAGTCCAACCAATAATAAGCGGACATGTATTTATCCCAAATTTCTCCATTAAATCCATTTTCCTCGCAACGACGAATAAAAAGACCTGACGGCATATTCTGATCTAAGGCCCACAAGTAGAGCGCAGTGGCATCATATCAAACTATTTTTTGGCATGGTTTTTCCGGGTTTTGTCGTATGTTTGTTTCCCCGGCTTTGGCGTAGCTGTTGAAAATTATTGAAGGGCCTCCAAAAATGTTGTTTTTCACTGTGGAAAATAAGTCTTTGTCTTGATTCCCGAACAGAGAAAATGTTGACGTGAGCTGGCGCGAAATAGTAAAGCTCGTGCTATTCCAGGAACGGACATGGCTGCTTTGAAAAGGCCAATGCTCCGCTCAAAGTAAAATTTTTGTAGCCTCTCCACTGCCTTCACAAAGGGTCCAACATCTTGGTTGTTATACCATTTTAAAAAATCTCCCAAAAAAGTCATGTTTTCCTATCTCCACACCTATTTACAAAACTTGTAATCCTCTTCGTTTGTTTTAAGCTACTGTAAAACGTACTCTGGGGTGGTAAAGATGTATCTTGTAGCTGGTGATGGCTTTTCAAGTATTCGTAAGGGAAAATCTCTTGGCCTCTTTAATTCCGTATGCTTTCAGGAAATTCGCATATGACGTACCTGGAGCCAGGTAGTTTGTTATGTCCACAAAGCGAAGTTTGTTGTTGCTGATGCATGTGTACGTGCTATTTTTCTTCATCGTAATGCCGTCTGTTTCGTGCATTCGAAGGTGTTTAGATATGTTCTCTTTAATCAAGTTCAGGTTATATCTCGCTGAATTAAAACCTAACACCGGAACTTGACGACAGTAAAAGTCAAATCTGTCTCTTATATTGGTGAGAGCGTTGATCATGGCGGTGTTTATTTTTGTTGGTGCGTCTTTTGTCCAATGCTCGATCTGTTCTTGAATTTTGTCTAAGACAAATCTCCATTTCTTTCGAGCAAGGGAGTAAAATGAATCAGCGATGTTTTCCATGTATTCTACCATTCTTTCAATTAAAATGTCGGGATCGCGCTTCATGAAGTATTCCAGAGCTGAATATTTCTCTAAATTAGGAATGTGTCGCGTCTTCCATTGTAATTTGGCTCCGTTTACCGCATTTTTTAATGGATTCAAAGTCAAAAACTATAAACCAAGGAAACACTCTGTCCTCTAATGGCACCACACATTCAAATTCCTCTAACTGTACAAATATTGTTTCTTTCATTCTGTGAAAACTTCCAGGGTATCTGTAAACTGTTTTGTTTTGACATGTTTTTTCATGACGCGTGCAACTCCAGGAGGTGGGAAAATTTTTTTCACACAATGCGCACTGATATTTTTTGGCATACGCTTTCATGTTGGTTATATAGGACATATGATTCTGGTATATATTGAAATTCATAGTGTCATCATATTGAGATAAACTACGATGGTTTGGTACAGCATTTCCGTCCTCGTGTAAAAACATGTTGACGTTCACCCGAAAGCAGCGCTCGAACTTGTGAATCGTCATAATCAAAACCATCAAATTCTTTCGGGGTAGGGTAATCTGACAGGTTAAGTTTTTCCCGAATGTAAGCAGACCACTTATCGTAGTGGAATTTGGCGGACGTATCAATGGTGTCTCGCTGTCCACGATTAATGGCCAGACAACGGAAAAGGCATAGCTGGTCTTTGTATGGGACGCTGTTCTTATTTTTTATTAAGACACACAGATTTCATCAAATTACGGGACTAATAATTCGCGAATGGACGGTTAATCAACAGATTTGACTTAGATTTCAGCATCATGACACTGTCCGTTTACCGCCCTCTTCTATAGGAATCTTGTCACTGAACACTGTCCGTTTACCACCAGCTTCTATACAAGTCTTGTATCCGGACACGGTCCATTTACCGCCATTTTCTTTCTGAGTCTTCTCACTGGGAACAGTTTCTTTGAGTTTCTTGTCTTCTTTCTGTATGCCTTTTGCTTTAGCGAGATCCACCTCATAGTCATGTTTTAAATGTAGAAATTTTTTTTGCAATTTTTTCTGAAAGTATATTTTATATATCATAAAAAAATATGTCAGAAAATCTCAATTTTGCAACTTATTTCTTATACATTAGCTGATGAAGACAATTTGAATTGATTTTATATGATTTTATTTAGATTATTATAGATGAAATGACAAAATATATCAATCATTTTATGAAATGCCTCGATCCTTCTCACAGGTTTATTAATGTACACAGAACTGCGAAAATGAAAGAAAAACTTAGCAAGCTCAAACACCCCACGCTCCCCCAAAACTCTAAATTTGCTGGGGAAATAAAAGAATTCCAATTTCCCGGTAATATGCACATCTACACATCGTGTTTTTAATTTCTGCAAAGTTTAACCAAATTCTTTGTAGCTGTTTATGAGAAGTTGCGCTGACAATCTGTTTTTACATTTTTAAGGTATGGCAAAAAATCTATGTTGAAAAGTGTGGAAATTTGCAGAAAAAAGAATACTGTGTTGTGAGAACTTAATATCTGCGGAGTTTGAGAAAATTCAGTGAAGCGGCTTATAAAAAGATGTGCATACAAAAAAATGACACTGATTGTCTGACGGGTCAAATTAAGACAATTTATGAGTGCAAAAGTTGACTCAAAATTTGTTTTTTTTCTAAACTATCTTGTAATCATATTATGTATATCTTATAGCAGGTTTTCTTGGCGGGTGTAAAATATGGCGTTTTTGTCTGCTCAAAGGTATGGGAATATTTTTGGCGTAATTTATTTTAACTGACGTATGGTTTCAGCTCCTTGCAGATGGACACTGAAGAGTCCTGACTACTTTAGCGATTACAATTTTTATGGATCATCATCTAAACAACATTAACAACCTTCTAAAATGACCCACTTTATTATATAGCTAATAAGTAGTCTCTAATAAAATACTATCAAAAATCTAGATAATTTTAGCTTTGAATATCTTGACATGTTATTGATCGCTAACTTTGTATTACGTATAAGAGTATGCCCAAAACATTCCGAATACGAGTGTTCAATATCGAACGCCCCGTTGTAAACAAAAAAAAAGTCGTCTGGTCAAATTACCAGAGTAAATTAAGGAAGTGAAGTGGCATCTAGGTAAGATGTTTTTATTTTTCACACAAAATGAAATTATTTTAATACGTTTTAGACCTATTAAAACATACATAAGCAAATCATATCGCTCGGTAGGGTCATCCGAATGATGCAAAATTGAACACTAACAGGATAGACGTTAATTTGAATACAGATACTACAAAATTCATTAATTTTACTTTTTCCTAGTTGGAATACTTCTAGAATGAATTACGTGGAAATGTTTTAGCTAAATAATTAAGTAGTTATTGAACTGATATCGGTGAATATTGGCACTCGCTGGCTGTTCAAATGCACTCGAAAGTTCGTGCATTGAACAGCCAACTCGTGCCAATATTCACCGATATCAGTTCACTAACCGTATAATATAGCATTTCATTTCATTATAATGGTGTAGCATAATATAAATAACTTTACTCTAAATATTGTTAGTATAACTCTATAAAATAAAAATGAAACATTCAGAAAATGGTAATACTAAGTAATAAACACCAAGGGCCCATGTACCATAATGATCACCTGACAAACAATGTTCTTACAGAATAAAAAACATCACAGGGAACTACAAGTTATGTCATCTTTTGCTCATCACAAGTCTTTCAGATAAAACCAAAGGTAATGTGTCATGGTGAATAATGACAACCCTCTCAGCATTGGTGTTATGTTCAAAGCATGTGTGTAATTAATTATTTGGCACTTCAGTGTTCTCGATTCTCTATAATCGGGGCCGATATTTGGCCCCATTCCCAGCGTGAAAAAGGTACCTTTTCCCCCAAATTAAAGGGTGAGAAATCAACAAACATGAAGAGTAGAACCCTCCAGAGCCCCAGGTGTGTGTGTTGCCAAGATTCGTTTTTTTCTTCATCCAATGATTATATTACTCGCCCAACTAAATTTTTGTCATGAAAGTTGCTTTTGAATTTCAAGCCATATTTTTTGTTTCGTTTTGGTCGACTTTGTCAATGTAGCTGCATGTGTGTATAGCATGGAATATGGAACCTCGAACACGTTGCGATGTATATATTTATGTACCAAAAATAATAATCACTTTTAATGAAATAATCAGAATTATTTACTAATGAAACTTGTATTTTTCTGAAAATGTATACATTTATGAGTATGAACAAAATTACAAATCCTATAGGAAAGTATTAACAAGTCTGTTTTTGAAGAGATGTGCTGTATTGTCACTTTAAATATATTCCAAAGGAAGAAAAAACAAGCACAAACATAAAATACATTTTTCCATCCGACCAAAACTTGACTTCTTTATTAGACAGGGTACATCCTGGCCACCAAATACCGCCATCTAGGCGAACAGCTAAAGCATCTCCTGGAATAACAAGGCAATATTAATAGAATATATTAACAGGGGCATGTAAATAAAGACATTTACATGAAATCTATAATCATAATATTCCTCTAATTTGTATGAGGTTCTAAATATAGGCCTTTCAACTAATATTTCAAGTTGCATATATGGCAAAAAACATTGCTTAGATAAATTTATAAATACATGAAATTATCAAAAAGAAAATAACTTTTGCATACTTTTAATTAAATCATTAATGAGTTTTATCATTTATAATTGACTTTTTTGATGTTGTGTTTTAAGGACAGGTAACTCAGGTGTGAAAAATGACCAACTTAGTATCGATTTATGAGTTATCGTTTATACGAATGACATATAGGCTGCTTCAGCATTGGCAATGTTAGGCCATAATAAATAAATTGCTAGATTCTCATCATTTTTTTTTAATTCGAGGCGGGAGGGCGGCTTTTATGTTATTTTTTTATTTTTACAATTTTGCAGATTATTTTGTTGACCTGGTCAATTGGTATAATTTTGTGTACAATATATCCGAATAAAGGTTATAGTAAAGGTTCATGCAATTATCTCTCACATCAACACCAATCTTTTTCAACCAATGACCCTTGTGTAGAATATATAGTTACGCATGTATTACAGCAATTTCAATCTTTCCAGCAGTCAAAAAACATGTGGACTTTCGCAGGATTTGTTATACAAAGAATGGTAGATTAATACCGATCCCGATCAGAATTAAGACAAAGAAAATGAGAAATAAAAAAAATTGAGGCGGTGGTATAAAATCGGGGCGGACGGGGATGAGAATTTAGGAATATTTTATTTTTATGGCCTTATTATGTACACAAAAGGGTTCCTTCCATTGTTTTGTACAAAAAAAGGTGTTGATCAAGAGAAATGGAATGCCTTCACTCTCACTCTACCTGAAATATCAGGGTTAATTGAATGGGGAACAGACTATATTCAATATTTTTAACTCTCTATGACGATTATTATGAGAAAGAAAATTTATTGTCATGTTTTTGTGTTCGCGTTTTTTCGCTTCCTATATAAAAATATACAAGTAAATGCAACAATTGATCTTCTTATTTGTGCTACGTAGCACGAAGGGGAACGACCGAGTATAAAAATTTAATTAGGTTAGAACTAAGAAGGAGGGTAGATTTCACTCTTTATTCTTATTAGAAATTTAAATTATATGTAGTTAAACGGTGTCCGCAACTATAGAGTGAATAAGTTTAAAATTGGTGCTACATTTTAAAACCACTGGATTCTACCGAGAGCAAAGAAACACTTGGGAAATGCTACAAACTACCTTGAGTGTAAACAGTTATTGAGTTAAATAGTGTGATTCTAGCCCTAGTATTTAATTAGCCACTCACAGCATATACTGATATTTTCAGCATATTGACAGGTACATTATTGTTTGTTATTAAACAATCGGTAAAAAGTTGTAAAAGATATATGTTGTGTGCTGTCGTCAATCGTACATGTATTATAATATTGTTTTTTGAGTCAGGTTCATTGTATTTCAACCCGGTATCGATCTCAATATCATGTTTCATAGTTCTAGATAATGTGCGCATATGTGACGCGTCATGAGACTTTGGGTCCAAATGCGGTATTTGTAAAACAATGAATTGACGTCATAAACATCGCACGTTTTTTCCTCATGCTCTGGCCAATATTTTTTTTTCTACAAAACCTATGATTTGGAATAAAAAAAATAAATGCCAATCAATTTTTCCCGTAATTTAAAAGTAGACATTGAAAATCAAGTGTGTAATTATTTCAGTTTTGTGCTCTCTCTCGTTTAACTAATTTACAGTGGAAAATAAACATGCGTTCGTGTATTTAGTACATGCAACGAAAGCGAAAGTAGAAATTTTATCTCCCTTGTCAAAACATCACTTCCGTTGTCAGAGTAAACTATCTTCTGCTCAGTATTATGTCGATTGTTATTACCTTGTGTACATATAAAATGGCAGTATGAGCCAAAGCAGTGTGTTATCGAGGGCAAGCACCATCCCCCCTTCCATAATAGACCAGGACGACGACGAGTTTAACGAGGAAATATCACAGGTTAATGATTTATTTTTTGGAAATGTGGAAGTACATGACGGTCTTGAATGTTCGGGCAGTCTCTCTGATGAAAGTGATAGCGACACAAACGAAGAGTGTGATAGCGAAATAAACAACAATGACTTTGAGATATCAGATTCCGACATAAGAGAAACGTTGGGTGTGGAGAATTTTTTTGCTAACACCTGTGGATGCACAAGACTATACGGTTGGCCATGCAGCTCTGTTGTGGATAGGAGTGTTTAATGTGTGTTTAGAGACAGAAAAAGCAGAGTTAGATATGCTGATAAAGGTACAGCTCTTTCATCACAGAAATAATTCCACAGAGACGTGTGCAAAAAAGCATAAGACCAAAGAAAGGGAAAGGGTGAGGCAGGGGTACCATTTCAGTGGGGTCCAGGTCTGCAGAGAAACATTTGCGTTTGTCCATGGTATTGGTAGAAAACAAGTCGATTCCATTGCTAGATCCCTGGATCAAGATGGGCTTGGTGCTAGGAGACACGGCAACACTGGAAAATTACCAAAACACGCCTTAACAATGGAGGATGTCAAGAGAGTCAAACAATACCTTAGCTATGCGAACAAATTTGGACTTCCTCTGCCTGGCAGGTTACCAAATTTTAGACATGAAAAAACTGTTTTATTGCCATCTGACAAGACAAAGGCAGATATTCACCAAGAATACCAGGCACTTGCAGATGAGATGTCACTGAGAAAAATCTCCTTATCACAATTCAAAACTATTTGGCTTGAGCAATGTCCAAATATCCTAATAATGAAGCCCGCAACTGACCTTTGCCACAGATGCCAATCCTTTGCAACAACACTTTCAGCTAGTGGCAACTTGAATGAAGAGGAAAAGGAGGAATTATTAACCAAGTATCAAACACACATTGACCATGTGAAGACACAGAGGGACCATTACAGGGATCAGTGTGCTGCAGCCAAGTCAATATTTAGCCAACTCAGTCCAGAACAACAATTGAGAGGTAATGCATTTGTTAATCAAACTGCGTAATAAATTTGATTTTCTGTTTAAAAAGAAAAAAAATAAATTAAATTTTATTTGTTCGACAATAAGTTTAAATTTAAACACTGTTAAAGGCAGACAGGGAATATTTTAGAGAAACTACTTGGGTCAAACAATGCATAGATATAAACAATTAGATATATCTTTTAATATTGTCATTACCAAGTTGTTTTTGATTTCACTCTTTTCTGTTTTTTAGGCCAGCCACCATGTACCTTGAAGGCCCAATGGCATTACAGTTTTGATTATGCGCAACAGGTGCATTACCCTCACTACGCACAGCAAGTTGGGCCCTTGTTTTTTAAAACACCAAGGAAATGTCAATGCTTTGGCATTTGCTCTGAGGGATCAGGTATATGTATTTTTTGATTTAATTGATATTATTATTTTCTTAAAATTTTAGAACATATAATTTATTTCATTCAAATTTATTTATTTATTGTTTGTGACAAAACATTGATACTGGAATCCATATCCAAAATATACATCAGTAGTTAATTTGTAGGTACCCAGATATTTTATCTCGTGGATGAAGCTCAGCACTCAAATAATGGAGCAAACACAGTAACCAGTATGCTGCACCACCATTTTATGTACCATGGTCTTGGAGAAGTTGATGTTAAACTTCACATGGATAATTGCAGTGGACAAAACAAGAACAATACAGTCATAGGGTAAATAGTGATTGTGAAAAGTAAAATTTTGAAATTTTGGAAGAAAGGTAACATTTAATACATATGTTCAATACCTTTAAAAGGTAAAAAAAAATATACATTCAAATTAGGATATATTTGTGTTAAGTATAGACAACTATATTGCTTTGTTTGTTCAAGGTTAGGCCATAAAAATATTATCTTGGTTCTCAGGCCCTCCCTCATCTCCTTTAAGGGTGCTTCATTGACCCTTTTTATTGCTAAATCAATAAAATAAAAACAACAGATCACATTCCTCATCATTTTCTTAGGTAAAAAGCTGCCTCATCAGTTTTGGGGGCAGTAAAAAGTGAAAAATATGCCTGCCTCCTTCCCTCATCATATCTCTTGAAAAAAGGCTTGAGAACCAAGGAATTAATTTTACATGGCCTTAATTTTATATCAAACATCTTAGCCTATTTACCGATACCTTAAAGACAACTTCTGGTTATTAAAAAGTATATAGTAGTATATAATAGTTTAGTAGTCTATAATATATATTCATGAATTTAGAGCAACATGCAATTTCTTTATTTTGAATTGTTTGTACAGGTATGGTCTTTGGAGAGTATTAGTTGGATTACATGAATCAGTTGAATTCTCAATGATGGAAGCAGGCCATACAAAATTCAACCCAGATTGGCATTTTGGTTTATGGAGAGTCAAATGGAGGCCCTCAAAAGTTGAAACATTAGAGGAAATTGCCACCAGTGTAGCCAGATCTTCCAGGAATGGCCATAACATTCCACAGTTAGTGGATGACCCTGATGCACCCCTTTTCTTTTATGACTGGGCTACCTTCTTCAAGAGGATTTTTAAACCAGTACCCCATCTGAAGTCTTACCATCATTTCAGGTATTTTTGTCCATTATCTATACACAATGCAGATCTCTAAAACTTAATATATTCAAACTTATCAGAGCACTTAATACTCAACAGAGATCAATAAAGAAAATGTTTGCACATATGTCATAAAAAAAAAACTTCACATGGAATATTGACATGGATTTGAGATCATCTTTACATTTTTCTTTGAATTTTTTTTTAGAATAGACAAAGACCATCCTGGTACTGTGTTCTTGCGAGAGTACGCAGATAGTCCCGAGGTGGCTGTAAACATCCTCAAAGCTGGTGCTACAGTGGATCCAAATGCTCTTCCTACTTCGATTCCTCCCAAGGGTCTAGATGCACACAGGCAGTGGTATCTGTACGAAGAAGTTGCTCCATATTGCGCGAACAAGGAAAGTTGCCCCAAACCAGCTGTCTGTAAACCCATCATCAAGATGGAATCTCCTTCACTGACTCGAAAGTGCAGTAAATGCAAAATGACTGGACACAATAAATTAAATTGTAGAAACTAGTTTTTCAATATGACCTTTTATGATCTTTCTAGTCTTGTTAAAACTTATTGAGATTTTAATTTGTTATTTGCCATTTTTGCATAATCTTTTCATGTTTTAATGTTTTTTCCAACATTAACCTATTAATTGATAAAAGCATATAATTATTATGTAAAACAAAGCTTTGTGTTCTTGTTTCTTTAAATTTATTTGATAACATTGAACAATCAAATGGTTGAAATGTTCTACATTGTATTTTTTAAACCAAGAACTCATTTGTTTTAAAGGAACTGTAACAGTATCTCAAAAACTGCAGTGTTGCACAAAACAGCATAATAACCCAATTATATGATGGTCTTTGTGACGTCATAATTCTAAAAATAGTATGCCAATGAGAGTAAAACTTCACTGTAGTATATTTGGACACCTAAGCTTTAATATTAAGCAAAAATCTCATTTTTGAAAAATTCCTCATTTGGACCCAAAATGTCATGACTGGTCACATATAAATGTCACATTTTCAACTTATTGACTAAACAGTCTTGCATTAAATATTGCCAATGCTATCTATTATTAGTATTTTACTCCAAGATTGTATTTATTTTACCCCTTAAGTACTGTTGTAACAGAAAAATCTTGTTATGAAATCATTTAGTTTATTTTTTCTTGTTAGATTAAATCCATGAAGATAAAGATTTTTTTAATGGCATCAAGAGTATGTATTTTTTTTTAAAGTGTTTGCATGCTTTGCTTGGGGATTGTAATTCTTTGCTTGAAAATTTTGTCGTTCGCCATTTTTATTACGTCAACTACTATATGATTTATCCATGATTGAAGCATTTCAAAATTGATACATTTACTTACAGTTCAAAGTCGAATTCTCTACTGATATGACCTTGATCCCCTTAAGAACAAGAGTTTCAAGGTCAATTTTTAATACAAAAATGTTCTTTCAACTTTATGGTCCATATCTTACATAAAATATCATGAAATATACAAAAAGTGTCTAAAATGTATCCAGAATGTGAAATATCAAACATGTATAGGGTATAGCCAAAAACTTTAAAATGTTGCTTAGCAGATATTTGAACTAAAATGATGCATTGATATTGCTTTACTGATGATATCTTCCAAACGACAACTCCATCTAGCACACTCTTTATCCTCTTTCTGATGGACAATAAAAAAATCTGCCAAGATATCTTCTCTCTCAGACACGGTTCCATATATGCTGTCGAGTTTGTTGATAATGGCCTCAATGGAAGCTCCTTGGCCAAGATGCATAACGTCTCGACTTGCCTCTCTCTTCAGAGAACGTCGTATGGCATGATGAATAGCTTCTGGCTTGGACGACTCTCTAAGCAGGCACTCAACCTCGTATTTCCATACGTCATAGGATGTGTCGGTCTTAGTGTTTCCAGAGAAGAAGGGAATCTTTGGGTAATGGAAGTTGACAACGGATTTCGATGCTGTTGTGGTAGGAGTAACATCATGATGCTCCATTTTCACTTTCATTGGCTTGGTCAAGGATTCCATCCACTGCAAGAAATCTTGTGGAGTGTCGGCTTTCGGCTTCATCTTCATTGATGCTAGCGCGTCTACAATGTTGTTTACTTCCGTCTGTGTAAAGGTCACTTCCTCTGGCTGTGTTGTTTCTGTTGTCTCTTTGGTGTTCGACTTATGATGAATGTGATAGTTAACAATAAACTAGGTTCATTAATCAATGTGAATATATTTTTAATATGCAAAATTTCAGCAGAAAATGGCAATTTTAAATATTCACACTAGAAAAAAAATGTAAATAATTTCAAATATGCAAGGGAGGGTTGTTCTAAATGAACAAATGAAATACTCGGCTAATATTTAAGAATAACTATCAATTCAGGGGAGTAGTTCACGTACGGAACTAAAATATATGTGTATGCTATTTATAAACCTGAAAAACTGGAATAATTTTCTACTTCCGGTTACTTTACTTCAGGTCACATATGCAGGTCACATAAGACTATAAATAAAGACAAGAGGCCCATGGGCCACATCGCTCACCTGAGAAGCTTTGGCCATTCTGTTCTTTACCAGATTTCCCCCTTGTAATACATATTGTGACCCCACCCTACCCCACTGATCATAATTTAAACAATTTGAAATCTACATACACTACCCCAGTATGCTTCCATATAAGTTTCAGCTTTGATTTTCAGATTTCTATGTAAAACATTGAACCCACATTGTGGCCCCGCCCAACCCCCGGGGGTCATGATTTGAACAATTTAGAATCAACACTACCTCAGGATGCTTCCAAATAAGTTTCAGCTTCTCTGGCACAGTGGTTCTTGAGAAGAAGATTTTCAAAGATTTTTCCTATATATTTCTATGTAAAACTTTGATTCCCCATTGTGGCCACACCCTATCCCCGGGGGTCATGATTTGAACAATTTAGAATCTACACTACCCTAGAATGCTTCCACATAAGTTTCAGCTTTTTTGACCCAGTGGTTCTTTAAAAGAAAATTTCAAAAGATTTTTCCTTTATATTTCTATGTAAAACTTTGATTCCCTATTGTGTGCCCGCCCTACCCCTGGGGGTCATGATTTGAACAATTTAGAACCTACACTACCCCAGGATGCTTTCACATAAGTTTCAGCTTTACTGGTTCAGTGGTTCTTGAGAAGAAGATTTTCAAAGATTTTTTCTATATATTTCTATGTAAAACTTTGATTCCCCATTGTGGCCCCGCCCTACCCCTGGGGGTCATGATTTTAACAATTTAGAATCTACACTACCCCAGGATGCTTTCACATAAGTTTCAGCTTTACTGGCCCAGTGTTTCTTGAGAAGAAGATTTTCAAAGATTTTTTCTATATATTTCTATGTAAAACTTTGATTCCCCATTGTGGCCCCGCCCTATCTCTGGGGGTCATGATTTGAACAATTTAGAATCTACACTACCCCAGGATGCTTTCACATAAGTTTCAGCTTTACTGGCCCAGTGGTTCTTGAGAAGAAGATTTTCAAAGATTTTTTTCTATATATTTCTATGTAAAACTTTGATTCCCCATTGTGGCCCCGCCCTACCCCTGGGGGTCATGATTTGAACAATTTAGAATCTACACTACCCAAGGATGCTTCCACATAAGTTTCAACTTTTCTGGCCCAGTGGTTCTTGAGAAGAAGATTTTTAAAGATTTGTTCTATATATTTCAATGTAAAACTTGGATTCCCTATTGTGGCCCCGCCCTACCCCCGGGGGTCATGATTTTTACAATTTAATATCTACACTACCCAAGGATGCTTCCACATAAGTTTCAGCTTTCCTGGCCCAGTGGTTCTTGAGAAGAAGATTTTTAAAGATTTGTTCTATATATTTCTATGTAAAACTTGGATTCCCTATTGTGGCCCCGCCCTTCCCCCGGGGGTCATGATTTTTACAATTTAATATCTACACTACCCAAGGATGCTTCCACATAAGTTTAAGCTTTTCTGGTCCAGTGGTTCTTGAAAAGAAGATTTTTAAAGATTTGTTCTATATATTTCTATGTAAAACTTGGATTCCCTATTGTGGCCCCGCCCTACCCCCGGGGGTCATGATTTTAACAATTTAATATCTACACTACCCCAGAATGCTTCCATATAAATTTCAGCTTTTTTGGCCCAGTGGTTCTTGAGAAGAAGATTTTTTAATGACCCCACCCTATTTTCGTATTTTCTTGATTATCTCACCTTGGAAGGGGTCTTGGCCCTTGATTTTAACAATTTAAATTCCCCTTCACCCAAGGATGCTTTGTACCAAGTTTGGTTAAAATTGGCCCAGTGGTTCTTGAGAAGAAGTTGAAAATGTGAAAAGTTTACAGACGGACGGACGGACGGACAGACGGACGGACGGACGGACGACGGACACCGGGTGATCAGAAAAGCTCACTTGAGCTTTCAGCTCAGGTGAGCTAAAAAAGATTTATCAACACTAAGTTCTCAAGTGCAAGTCTGGTTAAATTTCACTGAAAATAAGAAATGTTGAAACGAATTATGCCTGACGATAAAATGTTTACAATGCAATAAACCCAAACCTTACCTGAAAACCAATTACAAGTTCAAAGAAATAACAAACACTTATGAAAATAAACCAAATTTTAAAACGTGTTTACACAGGAAGCTGCTTACTGAAAACAAATTTCGCGTAGGCCGAGTTCGGTCGAAAGAAAGAAACCGATCTCGATGTAGCTGCGAGCGGAATGGCGGCAATTTCAGAACACTAATCTATAAATACAAGGCAATGGGAAATATGGGATTTACAAGGTTTGTCCCAGAAAAACGCTATCATTTTTTATATCTTTTGTTTTACTAGGACTATAAAGTTAAAAATTGGGATGCATCATGATCAGCATTTTTTGAATAATGCCTAAAAATTTCAAAGAAATATCTTTATAAATAAAATTCTCCTCGTATGTAAAGGAATCTATCGAATTAGCTGTCGGCGCAACACTGACGACGTCAAAACGTATCTCGTAGTGTTTACGAATTTTTTACGACAAGTGCGCCTCTATAAATATTCATTTTTAGCACACATTCGGCAATGTGTTTCATTATTTCTAGTTACCAAGTTATGCATCTCAAATACTAGTGCTACTAAAAGATTGGGGGGGGGGGGGTGGTAATTCTCTCAACAGACAATTTTATAATCCCCATCATAAACCCACCTGATCGAATTATTTAACAGCGGTCTTCACGTAGGCCTATGACGTCCCACTCTTGTCTTTCACTTAGTCTTTATTTATGTGCACATGTCTATTCTCTTCTATCAGGAAACCAGTCAAGTCAACCTAAACTTGACCTCTTCTACTAGATATAAACCTGTTCCCTATATTTTGTTTGTGTTCTGTAATTGTTAGCATTTTTTTCTATATGCAGGAGTCATATCCCACTTAACTTAGTGTTGCTTGATAATTTGGTGCTCCACGTCACGGCTTAACGTCACCATTATTGACAATGTCTAATTCAGAGCGCTTAGCTATATATCGTCATATATTTGTCATGAATGATGTCAAATAAATAAAATTTTAAACACAAGTACACCAAATCATAGAGTATTTATGATAGTAAAAATTTTGATATTATATTGCCATATAGCCTGATAACAACGAAAACTTCAATCACATTGCTATTTGTAAAAGTCAAAAAAATATCGTGCGCCGACCATCGATATTTAACATCATTTAAATGCCGTTTTTATATGCATATGACATCACATGCCTATAATATTTTGTCAGAAAATCTAAAAGATGATTTCCTAACACCATGCCAAAAATTATTGGTTTTGGATGAATAGTATTTAAAATATTCAAAAAGTTCGCGTTTTTCTTGGACAACCCTCGTAGAAGGGATGTTTATCTTTATTGTAGAACTAATTTAAATAACACTCAAAAACTTTTGAACTGCCCTAAGGTAACTATATTATCTACATACAGATGTACAGGTAAAGGGCTAAGGATATAAAGGAGCGGATCAAACTTATTATACTTTTATCTATAATGATAGTTTAAGTTATTTACATTTAATTTAAAACACTTATTTATTATGTACGCATTTGATACACACAACTTCAGTTAAATCAATGAGGAACATCGGAGGGTAGAACTGGAAGGGGAGTGTTAGGAGACTTTTGTCTCAAATTTTTAGCTCACCTGAGCCAAAGGCTCAAGTGAGCTTTTCTGATCAAAATTAAATCAATTAACTGGATTGAAAAGGGGGGGGAAGCTCGCCCTCTCCAACCTGAAGCTTAGAAACCTCTTGTTTGTTAAGTCATCAACAGAAGTTTTAAGATGAGCAAGATGATGTTGGCCCATTGGTAAAAACTGAAAATGGGCCAACGCAATTTTCAACGTTGGGGTTGAGTTGGTCCAACTTTTTAACTTTTTAACAATACTCAGAGACGTAAGCGTAGTCATGGACATCGTTCGTACAATAAACCTGCAATACACGAAGTCTCCTTTGATTCATTACTACCTTATGTAAATCAACAGTTATGTCTACATCATATTCGAACCAAACTTTACTCTGTCCCTTTGAAACTTTTAAATAGTTTTCTTGAAAAGACCAAGGAACATCCATATTTAGATTCCTCGACACCTGAATATAGGCTCGGTTCTGTGATAATGGATATTGCACATCATAGGCTTTTTAAACCCGCACGTTTCACGGAAGAAAATGCAGCTAAAACAATCCGTCTTTTCCTTAAACTTCAATATGCCAATAAAGGAATTGATGCGGTAAATATTAGTAATATTCTTAATCACAAAAGGGTCCAGTCTTGTATTCCACCATATTTCAAGTTAAAGACTACACCTTGTATTTCCTACAAATATACATCGACCATTGCTTCCAAACTTTTCAATTACAAAAATACTTTACATGGCCTTGATATCGACTATCTGAAAAATAATCCCCTTTCGTGTTCATGTTCTTCTTCGCCCTATAACTATAGTCCTGCTGGACACGTTATTACAGGTGACGTAAATATAGTTCGTAATGAGGACCTTAGATCACTTATTTTAAAAGGTCCTAAATATAGGGAACCCCGATCCTTCAACTGGCGTCGGAATTTCATAAATATTATGGATTCTGTTGAAAATTACGCCAGACGATGGGCTAGATATGAAAAAGAAGACATTGACACCTTGTCAGAATGGATTAAATGTATCAGATCCATGTTAAAGTCACGTATTAAAAGATTGAGGGGCAAAATGAAAACCATCTATCCTTCTGTGTTCAATAAACCAGAAGTGAAAAAAGAATTAAATAGATTACACGATCAGTATGTACTGGTTCCAGCCGACAAAGCAGGTAACAACATTGTCTTCGTTTGTAAGGCTCATTATATAAATTGCATTTTAGAAGAACTTGGATTTAATTCTACAAGTGGTAATCCTACTTATACTAATACTACTCTTTCCAAGGAAGAAATTCTTCAAAATCACCTGTCAGTTTTGAATACTTTTAATATTCCACAGAGCCAAAATGAATTTGAACTACCTTATATATATATTGGATTCCGAAACTTCATAAGAATCCTTACAAACAAAGATACATTGCAGGTTCCAGTAAATGTTCAACCAAGCCTCTTTCGTTACTTCTCACTAAAATATTGACAGTAGTGAAGGAAAAACTTCAAGAGTACTGTACAACTATATATTCAAGAAGTGGTGTAAATCAGATGTGGATACTTAAAAATTCTAAAGAACTTTTGGACAATTTGAAATCACAAGACTTTACAAAAATCAACAGCATTAAAACTTACGACTTTTCAACTTTATACACAACAATTCCGCACGACAAATTAAAATCCAGGCTTTTTGATATCATTGACAGCTGCTTCTTCAACAAAAATGGAACTCGTAAGTTTACTTACCTCGTCATTGGTCATTTGAAAAATTATTTTGTTAAAACAGATTCTGATTGCACACATAAGTACTCTGAAGTTGACATCAACAAGATGCTTGAGTTTCTGATTGACAATATCTATGTGGTTTTTGGAGACCAGGTATTCCAACAATCTATTGGAATTCCCATGGGTACAAATTGCGCTCCGTTATTAGCAGACTTATTTTTATATTCATATGAAGCAGAATTTATGCAAAATCTTTTGCGTGAAAAGAAAAAAAAACACTTGCTGTGGCCTTCAACTCGACATTTAGATATATCGACGACGTATTGTCAATTAATAATGATAATTTCCATTCCTACGTCGACACGATATATCCTGGTGAGCTTGAGATAAAAGATACCACAGAGTCCGACACTTCTGCTTCATACTTGGATATTTTACTTGAAAAAGACACAAATGGTAATCTAACAACCAAGCTATATGATAAACGTGATGACTTTAACTTTTCTATCGTCAACTTCCCTTACTTATGCAGCAATATACCTTCATCACCTGCATACGGAGTATTTATATCTCAGTTGATTCGATACGCAAGAGCATGCTCTACGTATGAACAATTTCTTAAACGAGGTAAATTATTGACAAGCAAGTTGATGAAACAAGAATATCAACAGTCTCGTTTAAAGTCATCATTTCGTAAATTCTATGGTCGATACAATGACCTTGTCAGCAAATACAATTTATCATTGAATGAAATGCTGACTGACGTTTTTCATACCAATTGTTAGTCCATTATTTATACACTGAGTTGACCACGGATTTTTTCCGTTATTTCCTGATTATGACAACGAGCACACGGCGGGTGTGACCGGTCGGCAGGGGATGCTCACTCCTCCATGGCACCTGATCCCACCTCTGATGTTTCGGAGGTCCGTGTTTGCTCTGCTCTTATTTTGTATATTTGTTTAATGGACGTTGAGATTGAATACTGTTCGTTATTTCCATATCCTTCCTCCAACGATAGCGTGCTATCTGGAAAAGAGCTTTTAGTAAACATTCTGTGATCTTTTTTGGATTTTTCCTTTTAAATATAATAGTATATGTATAAACAGTGTACGATTTACCACATGGTCAAAATTAGTTATCAATAATCAATTCGTTCCATTATGTAAATCGCATTTCATCAGAGTGCACTCTGTTGATTATATAGTGAAAATGCATAAATTCTTTAAAATTCTTCTCCTATGCTCCTGGGTATAAAACTAATAAACTATGTTCATAGTTATGATGAGGTAGGATGGTTCTTCTCAATTTTGTGATTTTTTTTTTTACCCTTGGGTCAGGGGTTCTGGTGTTAGAGTGTGGCTCTATATGATAATATTGTGAAAACGCATGAATTCTTTGGAAATTATTTCCTCCTTGGTATGGTGCCAATGATCTAAGCATATATTTATGATGAAAAAATGTGCCTCTTCCAAAATGGTTAATTTCAGGGCCCCTATGTTAGGGGTACTGCAGACCTGGGGGGGGGGGTTACATAATCTGAAAATAAAGTAATACTTTGAAATCTGCTCTTTGATATTAATCACCCACTTCTGGTGAATTGAAATTTATAAAATTTCCAACATTTTGAAATATGTGGCCCCAGGGTCAGTGGTTCATCTGGGTTGGTGTGCATGTGCACAACTGGTGGTTATACATTGTAAAGTGGAAATGCATTTTTTTCTATATCTCTGATCTGCTTTTGGGTATTCAGTAACTAAAATAAGCATGCTAAGTGTATAGTAATGATAAACAATGATGCCTCTTTCAATTTTGAGCATTTCAAGCTAGGATAATGTTTTAAAATAGTCAAACCAAATTCAGTTGTTGAAAAGTTGTCACATGTTACTCAGGTAACCTATAAGGTCTGTGGGCCTCTTAATTGAGACGGTTCATACATTTTTATCAATAATTGATGTCTGCTTCTCCGAGGAAGGGTCAAACGACGTACCACTTTTTTCTGCGATATACGAGAGATGTATACGGTGAGTTTAAAAATAAATTTTAGAGGCAGACCGTAGGGCAAGTACCCGTTGCAAAAACTGCCGAAACACTACTATTTTGCTATTATACATTTATGAATGCTTATATTTTCAATAGAAAAGAAAGTCGCAAAATTTGGTTTAGAGTGTAGGGTCCGAATAAATATCATGGACAAGTTTGGCTGATGGATTCCCTTTTTTACACCAGTCCTAATACTGTAGAAGTGGAAAACATTACGGTGTTTTTAATTTCACTATGTTCACGATTTAAGAATATTCTGCGAACTTTAAACCATCGTGATTATTATTTCACGTCATTTCTACCTATACACAGTCATAGTACCAGAATGTTTTCAAACAATTCTCCGTGAAATTTAAACCACCGTGAAAGGTAACTATCCAACAAAACGTGAAATTTTAGACACGTGAAATTAAAGACGTCTACAGTATGTAGGGACAATGTCCAACAGGTATCATCCTGTGAAACGCCTTCTTTAACGCGATCGACTTGCTCTTAATTTATTGCGGTTTCTCCCTCTTGCCATTTGAGAAATCAAGTTGACACCTCCAAGCTAATTTTTTCATCCACTCAAGATTTGACGTCTTTTGAATATTACAGATACTAATGATCTCTCTAAAAAAGCTAGCAAAAAATAACACAATGGACGAAGACTTAACGATTTTATCTTGCCAAGAAGCTCTCATCAATATCGATGAGATCCAACTCCTACTCAGAACAAGGCTACAGAATTGAGAAAGTATCTGAATAATAGATATCCTCAAGGATCGACTAGGATTCTCTAAAAAGCATGAAAGTCTCATTCACGTTAACACGACGGGAAAGTAGCCCTCCTGGTAGATCATCAACACGAAATGTTTCCTGAACCTGCCCAACGAACAAAAGGATCCGAATTTAAAGGCTTTTGGAAGGAACTGTCCTTAGCTATTGACTTTCTAATGCCATCAAAGAGGAAGAAAATAAGGCAAACAAGATTAGAACGGACATCATTAAAAAGTATGATTTGCAACACCAGAAAGCGCGCCTATCAGGGAACAGTTTGACGAAGAAATCTTAAAAATTCAATGATCAGAACACCAAGGAATTAGAGGAATTCTTACGTCGTTTGAGCACTATGCAACAAACTTCATCCACTCGAAGAGTTGAACAGTATCCCGAACCCCAGGAAAAAGTTCCCGCCTGCCAAGGAAGGAATAAAACTACGAAAATCGTAGGGACTCTTCCTCAGGTTATCGTCATCAAGAAAAGAAAGGCCACTTTAGGAGACGATACTACCCATATTAACGGTCGTCCCAAAGTGATCCCAATTGCACACCAGACATACCGGTATGTTAGTTTCTGACAACAGCATAAACATTTTAAATTTGGATTTCAGACACTGTAACTACATGTGAAACCTTAAAAACTTTCTTAATATCTGAGCATTTCCATTGATATCCGTGTGATCTATAATAACTATTAACAAAACTGATTTAAAGCTTGAAAATGGATAAAACATAACAATATATATTGTTGAACATTCTGAATATAAAAGCTTTTGTAAACTATTTATTGATCAAAGAATTATATCTTTGTTATATTGTATATTTTGTTCTTTGTATTACAATCTTAAAAGGGTTTTTGTACTTATGTTGTTTACTCAGATTTTTGACTAACAGGTGGTTTTTCCTTGGTTGATTTTAGTAGCTTCAATTTGATTCAAGGGAAGCGTGACCTTTCGTTTGTAAATGTTCTCTTACATCGAGCATCTGGCATTGCTTCAAATTAGATCGCTGCGCGTACGTTATTTAGCTGTGTGCCCCTTAATTTCATTATCTGTTACTTGATTATCTTATACCCTGTGTTATTGCACCCAGACGCAAAATGGATGTGGTGCTCTAAATTTACAATTGGCATTAATTGTCCTAAACTACTGACATGCAGAATAGCAGATACCTTTTATTAGATTCTTGCAGAAGACTGCTTATACCCCATGATTTCCTGTTTGTCAACTCCAGCCATGTAAAGTGGGTGTTGCTAAAACGCGGAACGGAAAACGGAACGGAAAGCGGAACGGAACGGAAAACGGAATATATCATTTTGGATTAAATCACTTAAATACACAAATTTTATCATAATCAATCCCCCACTATTAAATAAAGTTGATTTTGTCATGCTCGGTCTCTTATTTACAAAAGTCGCTAACATAGCAGTCACTTAGAATCGAATTTGAAAAAGGGGGGGGGGGGGGGGGGGGGGGGGGGGGTAAACGAACTGGAAAAGTATTTGACAAGAAATAATTTTTTCACACTAACTTACTTAACTACATTTATTATATTCACAAAAAGGGTGAAAACTTTAACGAACATTTCCGTAGTAAAAAGGTTATGACTGGGGGGGGGGGGGGGCAAATATTTGATATCTAAATGAACCATGAAAGAGAAGAAAAATGTTTTTAAAAAATATTAAGATTAAGTTTAGGGCAAACCTTTACGGCAAACTTGAATAAACATCTCTTAAACAAACTGGTTGTTAAAATTTTATTCAAAATAGAGTCCTTTTCTGGATAGACAAAGTTGTGGTAGATATAATGCAGATTGCAGAATTTTTGCATTCATTAAAGTTAAATTTTGTTTGTTTGCAGCACATATGTGTGCATGGTTTTTTTTTGGGGGGGGGGGGGGGCGTATATGAATGACACCGTAAAAAATGAGTTTGTTTTACCACTCATCAGAAAGATCTGAGAAGTTGTAATAAGTCGCCCCCCCCGTTTTGTGTCCAAAATGTACATAAGGTTAAATAAATCAATTTTTAATGTGGCTTTGGGCCCCATACACAGACCCGAAAGTGCCACCCCCTTTCATGACTCGCGAATTCGACACTGCGTGCATAATCTGAATAGTATTTCAGATATTTTTGTCTTTTCAGACATTGACATTGAAAGAGGGGGTGGGGGTCAGAAAATTTTTTTTCAACATACAACAAATTTGACAAGCAAAAAAAATAGGGGCGGGGGTTATGTCTTTTGCTCAAACACGAAAATCCTATTTCTTGTGTGTGTGTGGGGGGGGGGGGGGGGGGGATTTCTTTCAGTCGCATTTTTTCCACGGAGAGTGTGTATAACTCATGAATATATAATAGTTTACAAGATTTTTTTTTTTATTAGAAATGACTTTTACAACAAGAATATTGCTCTTTTATCTGATTTATATTGAATTCATGTTATTTGTTTGACAAAAAATTTTCCGTTTTCCGTTCCGTTCCGCTTTCCGTTCCGTTTTCCGTTCCGCGTTTTAGCAACACCCATGTAAAGTTGTGATGAACAACTTCGTTCTCCACTGTGATTTGTGTAAATACCCTTTAGACCACCACGCTCACAAATGATCTTCATCGAATTCTTCCACTTATTGATACCAATTGGTTGTTTTCCATAACGAATAGGATATCCATCCATAGATATAGATAGAGATAGACTAACCATTCTGAAAGTAATGACGTATGTTTTCTATTCGCAATCTCCAGCTCCTTGAGTCCTTCTTCGTACGTCTTTGTGCAAGACTAACCATTCTGAAAGTAATGACGTATGTTTTCTATTCGCATTCTCCAGCTCCTTGAGTCCTTCTTCGTACGTCTTTGTGCTACGCCCAAAGAGCTGGACGTAAGTGCCACCTTGATCCTCTCCGATTAAAAACTGATCACACTGCAGGTTAGATTAAATAATGGTGTGGAGTTACACACCTTTGTTAGGTGACTTTTTCTTAAAAAGACTGATCTTAGTATGTTTGATTTATCATGTTATGAAGTTACATAGGTAATGTACTATTTATTTAAGCAAGGCACTGCTGATCTTCAATGACTTAAAGGCCTGTTGGTATATTTTTTTTTCATCATATCATCCAACTGGGTTGTGGGCATCTAACTTTTTTTAATATATATTTTTTCTACAGTTGTTAAATTTGGTTTTTATTTTTTTTTAAATTTTATTATACATAAAAATATATGTTTTTTTGGTACAATCAAATGTTTGATATAAAAAATGGTTAAAAAACAAATTGTTGTGTTCTGTAGTGTTTTGAGACACTTAATAATTATAACAAATGTTACTGCAGTGTATCTGCTGCAATGCCAAAATGAAACTGTTGGGTGTTATATTGTAATAAAATCACTTGACATTTATTTCATTTCATTTCCATATATAATTTTAAATACTAGTACTAGTTATAATATCCAATATTTTAAGAATCAAAATTTGATTTAAAAAAAAAAAGAAAAGAAAAACTGAAATTTGCTTTTCTTTTATTTGGTTAAGGAATATTTACTAGTTGAAGTCTACGAACAACCCCAGCATGACCATTCTGATAGACATTTTCAAACTGATTAGGATGATTGTCAATATCCTGCTCAATAAATCCATCAATGTCATCATTATACTGGACACATAAGTTATGCAACACACAAGATGCATAAATAAGGGTACAGATTTCTCTGTGACTGTGCAGAGGTATATCACGTAATCGCCTGAATCTTCCTTTTAAATGTCCTTTCCACGTTTTGTCTAACACTGGAGAGTCTCTTGTTAAATTTAATTTGCTGTCTTGTCAGTTATCCAACATTTTCGAATGGCGTGATGAGCCAATTTCTAAGTGAATGGGCATTATCACATACTATGTAGGAATTAGAACTTATTGGTTCTCCTGCCTCAGCTCGGCGGAATAATCCAGAGTTTCTGAGAACTCGTGCGTCATGGACACACCCAGGCCAACCAGTATAGCAGTTCAACATTTTCAAATTGTGGTCTACAACAACCTAAATATCAATAATGAACACTGAATAAGTATAAAAGCTGATATAAATTAAGATGGAACTAATATAACAAAGTATGTTTTCAAAATTGAAAACAAAAGTGAAATATCTCCAACAAATTAATTTTATCTGTAACTGAATGGAAGGAACCCCTTTCCTATTATAATAATCTGTGTCTCCTTGCAGTGCACTAGAAAGTTGAATGTGTGTCCCGTCAATAAAACCTACTATACCTGGGAATGAACACGTATCCTGAATTTCTGTTGCAGTACACTGTTGTTGTGCAGGGGATGGCCACTGTATCACCTGTTAAAAACTTTCACAATGACCTTGTACCTCTTACACAATTGCTTTTTTTCAAATGTTAAGTTGATTTAAGTTTTCACAATGACCCATAGAGTGATCATTTGTTGTTTTTTTTTCCTTTGAATTTATCAGTGTTCATCGATCACAACGTTTTTTTTTTCCTTTGAATTTATCAGTGTTCATCGATCACAACTTTTCACTACTAAAGACAAGAAGCTTTTTTTTGTTATTTTACTTACCCTGTCACCAAGCTGCACAAATGCATCACAAACATCTTTAACAATGTCATGTACTGTCGACATTGAAAGTCCAAAAGTCCAAAAACACGTGCCACCTCTCTCATGGATGATGTGTTTGCGATGTACCATAAGGCAACTAACATTTGCTTGTCCGGGGGCACATTCATCGGTGGACCTTGGCCGTTTCTATAGAGAGTGTTGGATAGTTCATTTAACATGGATGTAAAGAGCTCTCTAGATACTCGAAAATGGGTTTTGCATATGTTGCAGTTCGTCCATCAACTCCACCACGTTTAAAACATACCCTTCTTCTTTTGGAACGCTGTCTCGCTTTGAAGAATATTGAAATAAGCATTCTTCTTCCTTTCTGTACATTCATGAACATGTACGCACTCTATTTCACTCTCCTCATTAAAAATTTCAAAGAATAAATAAAAAAATTGGGCAATTGTTTACAACTACAGTTAAACGAAAGTAGATTCGATCAAACCAGCAATTGGCGCATGCGCTGTTTTACTTTCCTATTTATTTTAATTTAATTGATCGAAGTCAGTCGACATAACAGAGAAGGTAAGCAACTTCGTTTTGTTTACGTTTAGGTAAACGAAACGGAAGTAACAATTGCCTTTGATGAAAACACCCGAGAGTGATTATTACCTCTGGAAAAAACTCTTTTGGACGTTATCCTAATAAGTGTAACATTCTCTATGCACTTCCGTTGCGTTTACCTAAGGAAATTTCAACATTATATCTGAAATGCTGGTGAGGGGATTCTTACGAGATGCAGACTCTTAGTCAATTCCATGGGAAGCATGGACCGAGACAGAAATATATGAAGAGACAGTGTGGACCGACACTCTAGGTGAAATGAAATAAATACAGAATAATTAATACATACAGAAAGGTTAGTTGGGGTACAACGTAAACAAACCGAAGTTGCATACCTTCTCTCTTATACTGTATAGTCGGGTATTTTTGTGGAGCGATTATTATTTTTTTGGGGGGTGGGGGGTGGGGTGACGACTTTTTTTCCCAATGCAAACGTGTTGAATAAGTGTACTAAATATAAATTGAGGGGAAAATTTCAAACCAATTCTACACCATTCTACATCAGGATGTTTAACTTTATGAACCTTGCCACCATCTCCTATAGGACATTCATGTACATGAACCATCATAAGTGTTACTTACACCCTGCCATAGTTGATGTGTTGAAGAACCAGCAAGCTGCCTACATTAGAGAAACACTGGATTCTGACCAGCCTGTGCAATTAGGTGGAGACGGCAGAGCGGACAGCCCTTGACACTCGCTAAGTTTGATAGTTAAACCATGATGGATCTGACGAAAAACTTGGTGCTTGACCTTCAACTTGTACAGATATTTATAATAATGGGTTTTGTAGTACTGTATTCAAACCAGCGGAAAAAAAAATTTTATCAGTGATTGTCTCTTTTTTAGTGGGAGTGAATCTTCATCTATTAAAAAATTATATGACCCTGGGGCCATAAAATTCAAAATTTTGGTGAGGCACTCTTGTTCATCATAACTATGGACTTAGTTTACTTAATACCCAGGAGCAGAGAAGAAGATTTTCAAAGAATTCATGTATTTAAAGAACATAATCTATAGAGCCTTGCCCTAGCACTACAACCCCTGACCCTGGGACCATAAAATTTACAATTTTGGTAGAGGCACTCTTGCTTACCATAACTAGGCCTTAGTTAGTTTATTTAATACCCAGGAGCAGAGAAGATTTTCAAAGAATTCATATATTTTCACTATATACTCAATAGAGCCCCACCCAAACACCAGAACCCCTGACCCTGAGGCCATAAAATTCACAATTTTGGTAGAAGCACTCTTGCTCATCATAACTATGTACTTAGTTAATTTAATACCCAGGAGCAGAGAAGAAGATTTTCAAAGAAATAATGCATTTTCACTACCTACTTATTTAGCCCCGCCCTAGCACTAGAACCCCTATGCCTGGGGCCATGGATATCACAATTGAGGTAGAGGACTCATTGCTGATTACAATCACGCAAACAGTTTGACTGCCTGATGCCCAGAAGTAAAGAAGAATATTTTTAAAGATTGCATTAATTTTAGTGGTTTTGGTCCCTCTCCTCAGGGTCCTAGGGGGCAGGGATCATGAAATTTCCAGATCCCCCCCCCTCACCCATAGATGCTTTGTGCAAAATTTGGTTGAAATTGGTTCAGTGGTTGCAGAGAAGAAGATGAAAATGTTCAAATGTTAACGCACGACGACGGACGAAAACGGATAGCAGTATGTGCCTAAAAATGTGTTCATTTTGGGGGGTGAAAATTAAAGTCAAAACAGTTATTTATCCTGTGATTACTTTTTCAGTTTACTGCAATTATGCCATTTTGAAGTGTTTTAACTTTGTGTTCCCTTCATTTCTTCAAATGGTAGAAATAGAGTTTTCAATTGTTGTTTAAATTATTTCACTGAATATTCAGTTCCTTTTTTATATTTAAAGTGACATGTCCAATATAACACCGGTAGTTTTGGTGCCAGGGGTACCTGGTATATCAGGGAAACTCTATTGGCCTGGGATCGAGATAAAAAGTGACGGTGTTCATTTAATCGGACAATACTATATAAGTACTCTATTATATATTAAAACTTTGCATGAGTTATCTGTCTTACTGTGCACGATTTTACATAAATTAAAAGATTAATAGACAAGAAATACTGTAAAAAAAAATATCAGGAGTTGTACAAAAATTCTGTAATCCTTTGGGCATGCCCACCGGATCTCTGTCAAAGATGAAAGAAGCACTTGATATATTACTAGAAAGCACAAGACAAGATGTAAATGTAATTTTCTTCTTAGATCCATAGAACTATCATAGCGTAAAACTGGCCGTCTGATATATTTCTATTTTTAGTATAAATTTAGTTTAAATGTATTATCAATTTTAAATTATTTCATTAATTTTATTTACCGTTTGGTATTTTTATTTACTGCAATAAATTTCATAGCTTAGGATTAAGAAGAAATAATAACTTGAGGCCATATGTCAGTTTTCTTGAGAAAAATTGTGAAATCAATTAGTGTCATCCTTTCGTCTAAAATTTGTGCTTTTCTTAAGTTTCCGCAAATGGAACTTTTTTTCTTTATAACTTAAATTGTATCTTGCCGTAAAACCCTATTGTAAATCTTTCGTTTGATGTCGAGTACAAGTCCTTAATTTTAGATAAGCGCCCTTTTGTAACAATTAGTGGCATGAATAACTTTAACACTTGGACAGGGGACGCTATCGGGTTTTTGTCCGATCACTTTTGCGACGGACAACAACGAATAAACAGCTTTAACTTTACGACTGTCTCCTGTCCTGTTTTTCAGGTTTAACAATATGTGTTATCACTCCCAAAGCACGGTGACAAGTTGGTGCAGACATCCTAATAGTCCCGGATGAAAGAGAATAGACCACAGAACTACAATTTGAGGTTGTGGAGCCCAAACTTCATTACTACATCGAAGTCATCAGAGACAAGACAAGAAATTACAAGTACAGAGTCTACTGTCGCTGAGTCCCAGCATCCACAGACAACTGCGCCAGACTACACTGCTGAAATTTTTACTGAAACAGGGGCATATTATTCAACCGAGGAAGCAGATGATCAGCAAGTGAGTTATAACCTACCTTTAACACCTTCATCAACTCAATCCTCTGAGGAATATCTTGACCGTCATCTGCATATCTCAACAGAATCTTCCGAGGATTCTCAGAATCCTCATCACAATGTTGAACTCTCTAACAACAGCATACAAGAAAAAATTTAACTCAACCAACAATTATGACAACCTCTAAGCCAATTAAGTTCAACGGAAGTGAGTCGCCATACATCTTGCTTTCAAAATTAAGTGCATGGCAGAAATTCAACAAGCTCACAGACAATGCAGTGCTGGAATACATTCCCTGCTTGCTGCACGGGAGTGCAGGAACCTAGTTCCAGACCCTAAATCCCACTCAATACTAGACTTTGCAAGCATTTAAAGACCTTCTAAGTGAACGATACAAGCCAGCATCATACAAGAATAACAAGGTGGCCATGCTTGGAATTAAGTCTGGAATAAACGGAGGCCAGCCTCGGCCACGTCCCACTCGTTAGTACTCGTGAGTCTGGGGCCACTTTGGCCATATCCGACTCGATCATTTTAATATGTCTGTTTCTTGTTTTATATGAACTGTTGCTATAGTTGAGACTCGTGACGTCTAATAAATACGGAATCCTTCTTCATTTGTTTTATCTCTGGAATTGCACATTGGTGGACCTTCGGGAATACGGTACCCCTTTTACCTTGTTATTACCTTACAGTCACACAGCGCTTCTACCTTATATCTCGTACCCTCTACGTCAACATTCCCTCATTCTGTTCGTTCAGCAAACAACGGATGCAGTTCCAGACGAAATCTCAGTACCGTCCAAATCTATTCGTTCATAGAACAATAAAAAGCCCTTTAATTTTAAAAATTATATTCTGTTTGATCAGCAGCGGTGCCGACAGACAGCTGACCGACAAAAGTGAAAGTCACCGACGCGTGCAAATTCACCGAATGGACAATTCACCGACAATATTGTCGATGAGTAGAAATTCACCGACAATGGTTTTTACCTGTATGTTAATGTGTTAAGTGTTCAGATAATTAAGTGATATAAAAAGCAATGTTTTCTATGTTATTTTTTATTCACCATGGAAAGCCCAGGGTCTCCTGACGATAATGACAGACCAAAATACGAATTTGTTAAATCTCAGCGTGGGAATAATAAACTTGTCTGTCCGGGTTACATCTACAAACTCGACAAAAAAGGGAATCATAATCTTACTAGGTATGCCATATCCCATCTTGTAAAGGAAGATCGATCTTAGACAACGAGGAAGTTAGAGAAACCAAGTCACACGATCATGCACCAGACAATTATCAAATTCATTATGTAAAAAAAGATGAATAAAGAAATGTACATTCACAAACTTCATTTTTTCTTTACAGACTTGATTTTTTGTTAATTTTATAAATGATGTCGGTGAGTGTCGGTGTATTATATTCTGTCCATGACTTGTCTGTCTGTGACCTGTCTTTCGATGAGTTGTCGTATCGGCGGCTTTTATAGTGTCGGTGAAAAGTGTCGGCGAGTTGTCGTTCGGTGAGTTGTTTAACGGTCACCTGTCATGGACCCGATCCGCACCTGTGAAAGGAAGTATGATATTTTCCTTCTCACTGTGTGTTATTCTTTGAGCGAGAAATTGGGAACGTTAGTGACCCCATCCTTTCACTATGTGCTGGATCCATCCCTATTATTCCAATTGATGTATCCTTATCCGTATCTTTGGAAGTTCAGCATTTAAAATCTTTAGAGATTTATCATGTTTATAGTGTTATTTTTGCTTGCCTGTTTGCAGTCAGTCTGCTTTTTGATGAATTTCATATATCACCACTTTTCCTTTGTTTGAAAATCTTTCCTTCTTATGAGTATTTCTTGTACATAGTACAATGCTTGTTCTGAAAGTTGATGGATTGGTAATGAAAAGAACTAACCCAATTGCTATAGTCGAATAATATATGAACGACTTACCATTTCTAAATCCCGATTGAAGTTGTTAACTTGTACCAAGTTGTTATGTAGCGAAGCGTAATTACATGTACGCCCTCTTGTGTGGGATTGATAATGTACGTATAATTGGGCAACGAATAAATACTTCACATTGTACGAAGTTGTAAACTTCTTTTTCGGTTATCAAATGAATGAGGGGGTGGGGGAAGGGTTTCTGAGTAATTTTATCCAGTAGAATACTTGATATCTATTAGGATTATGAACTTGCATTGGATAGAAACAGTCTCATATATACTGATAGTGTATTTAGCTCAGGAATTTATTAAATAATTTAGTTTTTGGCTCTGGTCAAATCAGACTTAAAATTATTGTTATTTATGTCTCTTGTCAAATTTATCAAAGAAACACGCACGCTAACTCTTGATTCCCGCCTATATTTTGGAACCATTTAATTCAATATGAATAGCAATTTGGCCATAAAATCTTTGTTTAATACAAAGAACAGTTCAATGGTAATTGATAAATCGTCTTAACACCAGCGCTAAACAGTAAATTATCCATAATTCCAGCTTTTGGAAAAAGGGGGGTAGACGATTTTTTCCATTAAAATCGGAGTTTCAAGCATCACAATATTTTGAAATAGTTTTGGATATGATTAAATGTTCCTTATATCTTTTCTTATGTTTCAGGCAATTAAATAAAACATAAATAGTTCAATAAAATATAATGTTTCAGTTGTATATCGCTTTGAAATGGGTGGAAAACAAGCATTTTTATCGTTTTTTGTGAATAAACATATGTAACCCCCCCCCCCCCCCGTGTCACACAAAAAGCTTTAGTGTGAATTTGTGTTATACCATTCCATATTACCAGTAAAAAGGAATTTTTGTGACATTGGGGGGAAAGATGTTTTAAAAATATTTTCCGTATTCCATTGATTTCTATACTGAAAAACACAAGTTTAACCAAAATTTTAGAGTTATTTCTCTTTGTTTTCCCAAATAAGTAATATTTTATGAAAATTCATATATTTATCTATAAAAAATATTAAATATTCATCGAAATTGTAAACTTTTGAAAATTGACTTGGAGGTAGGCGGGAGAACAATACTATCGTTCGCAGTTCTTTACATCAGGTGTTATTTGAACGTTCGTTTGACATAGTCTTTGATTAAAATACAGATCTCTGGGTACATGTATCAGTACATGTATATTCATGACGACACTCGAAACTAATGATAAGAATTTTTTTAAAAAGAATCTACAGCGTTGTAGCTAGGTTAAAATACTTATAAATAATAATGATTTTGTATTTATAAATATGAATTGAAAACATTTAAGAATCAATTGATATAACAATATTGATTTTAGATTATTTTTAATACAAAATTGTAAACTAATTCAAAAATTCAGCGTTCAAAGTCAACTTTTAATTGTCCTATAGTTTAAATTGATGTCCATGTTAAACCGTAGCCTTCGGTCATGATGGCCACGTCACACGGATTTCTATTCTTTATTGGTTATTATTGGCTCCATGTTAATGGATGACCTGGGGTCATAACTTCAACGTAATGTGTCAATCCTGTTTGATCTTAGTGGGTTTGTTTATGTTAAATGTAAATGTGTAACTCTTAGTTACCCTCAGACTGCAAAGGACGTCTCGCTTCCATTTTACTGGGTGGACAATAATTAGTTAGTTTGTAAATGATTAGTGCAGGAATTCATTAAAACTGGTAGAGTTGTTATTTAATCAAGTTATTTTTTTTCATGAAATCAAAGTTAGAATTGATAGAACCTAATATATTTGTAAAAAAGAACAAAGGGGGAGGGAGGGGAGGGGTTTAACTAAAACAGAAATTGCTTAAGGAGTGAAAAATGTCAGTTTCTCTAAGAGTACGATTTAATTTTTTTCTATACAGTAAGATAAGGGAATATTAACTCGTATTTAAACTCTGATTTATCATGAAAAATCTTACAGTAGACGGTTGAAAACTTAGCCATCACGTTTTTTTTTTATTTTTCTTAGAGCTTGGTTGTGAGATTACCAATACACCTTTTTTCAAGTAAGATATCCAAAAATTAAATAGATGTGTCAGACTGTATGTCATTGGTATCTTTTATTTCAAGCTTACTGTGATATATTTTATTGACATAGGACTTAAATAACAATTGTACATTTAAAAAAAACACGTCGCAGCTATAAGAGAACTGCATTTAAGAAGAGCTTTTGGCCATTCCAAATTCTCAAGATAGAACATATCTTCTACTGTAACAGAACTTTGTGGATCACTTACACGAATTAGTCCAGAAAAAGTTAATTATAAGAGAGCAAGTTCCCTCATCTCTGCCATCACAACTCTCCTCATTTCATTCTCCTTTTCATTTTCTTGCCCTCTTTAGTTGAAAAGCTTGTAACAACCACTTGCTCATCTCTGAAAAAAGTTCAAAATCTTCTGCTATTACATGTAATTCGTTTCCTATTTCCGCAATGTGGTCTTTCAATTTAACAAATAGTTTGAATTATCTAAACCCAATGTAATTGTCTTATCCGATTTCCTATCGCTAATATGCACATATTATTTCAGGTTATTTGGTATAAAAATTTATGGAAACAAGTTTATTGCTTCCAGAAAGGCCGTAATCCAATTCAATTTAAGCATGGTATAATTTCTTGAGCTTGGATTTCATGTCCAGAGATATTTGTGGAAACTCCAGACTGAATGAATTGAAAACTTTTTCCAACTTTTATAGTCTACAAGGTTTGTCCAAATGACAGATCTTATTTCTGATGTGATCTTATTTTAGTCCCCTACCTGTGAAACCGGAGGGGACTATATGTTTCCTCTACGTCTGTCCGTCCGTCTGTCTCAACCATGTAGCATCGTTTTTGAAATTGGCAGCTAGAGAACAAAAATCACATTTGATAAGCAAGAAAAAAAAGGAAAAATTGCCCGAATTCGAAAATCCTATTTTGGGGAATAAGAGCCAGCTCCTTTCAATTCCAACTTCTTTCAGTACCGATTTTTTAAATACTACATTTTCTTTATATCACGACCCTATCCCTGTTGCTTCGTGCCTGCGTCTCTGTGTCCCCGTTTGTCAGTCCGTCCTACTCGTTTTTCCGCAATTTGTTTCTTATTGCTCGCAGATATTGGTCTGAATTTTGGTATGTGATTGTATGTTGAAAAGTTAAATATCAAGATAGAATGTCTTTTTCCGTCATCTATTTTTATACAAATTTATGTGGCATTTTTATTTTTCATAATCGGGACATGCTGCGCTTAATTTCGATGAAAAATATAAAGCCTTAAAAAGACGTTTAAAAATGAGTTGAATTTTTGTCTTCATGTGGATTATTTTGTAAAGTTGAAGACATTCACAACCTCAAAATCAAGCAGTTTTACCTTTGACATAACTTTTCTACATTTAGAAATGACATCCTACCAGGAAGGGGACATGTATTGCTTATGCAGTACTCTCAGAATGTTTGTTTATCAGATCTACCAATACCACCACTACAAGATTTTCCACGTCATGTGGTTTTATGGATCTTGATAATTGCAAAATTGATTCAAATTGATGAAAAATGTTTGAGAAGAAAATATTTAAGAAAAATAATTATACTATACATTATATCTACTAATGCCTTCAGATACATTTGTACTTTTCAAGTTCTATTATATATTTACTCTAACACATCATAGATGTTAAATTAGATAGATGCATTTGGGAAAAATTGTTATTACCGATACTTTTGTGTACATGTAATCCAATCAAAAAGGGGATAGACCTTCTTTTAAAAAGGGCTTGTACTTAAAACAATTAAACAAAGGACTTTCCTAATGACAACATCTACTTTTGTGAGGAAAATATACTATCGTCTGTATAATTTTTAATTCAAAGAAAAAAAGCATAGAACTCCTTTGTAACAGTAAAACACCCCCAAAATTGCTTCCAATTCAATATCTTACCTTCTACAGCGTTTTAAAGCAATAAAACATATGTCTAATAGACGCCGACCGCCAGTATCCCCTAAACATATCACAGGAATCAAAAATTACTTTTGAGGGTAGTTTAGACAGGAGAGCTTTAGTGCTCTGACTTTATAAATGAACCTTGACTTTAATATGATACATTTGGAAGAACGATGATACAAAGTATTTTAACTGACAAAGACAAATGTTTCTGTGTCTTACTTTTTCTTCCAGCAATTCGCATAAATCCATTTTATATATAAATTAAAATTGTCACAATTCATAAAGTCATCCTTTGCCATCATTTTTATGGAATTCTAGTTAACTCGTTGGCAAGTGACCTAGTCGTTAAAATGGGTAGCGACTGTGCCTTCGCCATGCGCTCGGCACTTTGAAGTGAAAGTTTCGGGTCCTTACCTTAAAAACCGAGGCCCCGTGTCAGCGGCAGGCGCTGGCACGATAAAGATCCCTCACTGCTCAGTGACCCTAAGTGCCGAGTAGAGGTCAAAATTTGAAGCCCTTCACCGGCATACGGTGACGTCTCCATATGAGTGAAAAAATTCTCGAGAGGGACGTTCAACAATATACAGTCAATCTAATGGTATACAGTTCTGGTAAACTACGTCAACCGCTAATCTTTTAAGGGATAGGGGGATATGTTCTATTTAAAAAGAATCACATTTTATAGAATACAAAGTTAAAAAAAATCTTGATTGGTAATATATGTGCTGAATAATAAGGTATAATTTTGATAAGCACTAAAAAGACATTTTCTCTCAAAAATATCAAATTAGATCTACATTTGTAATGGATGTATAAAGTAACATCATAATCATCAGTAATCCTGCGTCCTCTTTTTTTTTTCTACTGAAATAAAAATGAAATCATAATTATTGTCTGACGTCACGGCGTCAGACAGTACTAGATTTAACCAGGGCTTATTTATGCAGTCGTTCCATGAAATTGTTTAGATAGTTCATTGGTGGAAATTTCGATACATGCATAATCTCCAAAGACGCATGTAGTCAGTCCCAAGAGGAAATGAGCTTTTAAACTTTTATTTACAATACTCGATGATTTTGTCTTAAGTATAATCCGTTCTTTCATCTTCGAACATGTCCGCTTCACTTCTCTATACAAATGTCCTATTTGCTAGATCACACTGTTATTGTTGTGTTGTGTATCAGAGAACAAATCATTTTACATGTTATGGTCAATTATTTTATTGCTTATTTTAAGTAAAATTACACCTTTGACATTGATTTACCTATAAACATCAGGCACGTATAGTGTCAAATATTCTCTCTTAATTGCCGGGCTGCTCCCAGTATTGTAAAAACTGTTCCTTCAGTGCCTGAGAAAAATGCAGTGAAAACAGGAAAAAATGTCTTATTCAAGTTCGCTTTTAATTCTTTTATTAGTGTGTGAAATAGATTTGCATTTTGCCTGAAGTAGTATAATTTACTCCTATCCAACGATTATATTTTGGACGATTACATTGTAAATTAGTTTGCATCCTCTTGTTTCCTGTCCTAGATATCTCAGAAATTCATCCATCAATTACGTAACTGTGTAAATCATTGTACATCAGATGGTTTGAGAAGCAATGAAAGCTCTCTAGAATAGCAGGGGAATGGTCAGCATGTGTAACGCTCTGCTAAGATTGTTATCGCCGTTTATAAATACGCATCCATTAAGTGATCAAAGATCTTCCCATTGACTTCATATACAACCTTCATATTATTCTGTTTGTTGAATAAAAAATCGGTTAGGTCATTCAACACGAAAAACATAATTTGAAAAATGCAGGCCCCGGGATCTTGAAACATCTTAAGCTGAAAGTCAAAATCTTCATTTTATAATAAAATATTGTAGAAGAATTAAGACGTCAGGCAGACCAAAATTAAATTTTTTTAATATTGTTTCACAGAGGAGTTGTTACATAATGTGCAATCTAAAAAAATTCCATAATTAATAAATATTTTATCAGCGATTAAAAATTTAACTAAAGTATTCCTAGAGCCGGGCGCTTAAATTTAATGTTCTTTGTAATACATTTATTGACTGAGTACGAGGGCAACATGCTTTTTGTCGGACCCAAGAACTAAACTGTCTGCCTGAGGCCGTTAGGCCGAAGGCAGACAGTTTGGTTCGAGGGTCCGACAAAACGCATTTTGCCCTCGTACTCAGTCAATAAATGTTTTGTTATACCTTTCATTTTATTTTATATTTTTTTGACATACATGTATTTTGTACTATATTCCGTAATGTAACATCAGATCCGTCACTGTTTAACACTAACGAATGAAAATGAGATTAAGCTCCGCCTATTCTGTGACGTAAGCGGTCCAACATCTCTCCGAGCGGTCCAACATCTCACTCAGCGGTCCAACATCGATTTTTTATGCCCGCTCAGCAAAACATTAAAAATGTTAAGACTTTTTCTGTATAGTTTTGTATAGGAACAAATTTTTAAAGGTATAACAAACAATATTGTTTACGCATGGTCTTTGAAAGATATATTATCGAAAGAAAGAAATTATATAACATATATATTATTTCTTTCCGCTTTATGAATTTAAGCAAACCACGTCAGACAACTTTTTTAGGAAAGCTAATACTTGTTTGCTTTAATATCAATATTGATGACATATCCGCTTCTGGAAATTCATACCTGAAATGTTGAGTGCGATGCCATACACGTTAGGGAAAACGTAAATGGTTTTACATAAGTCATCTAACTCTCTCTCTTCTTCATCATAAGACTTGGGCGCAGGGCGAGGAATGATAATAGGCGGATATTTTTTCACTGGCTGAAACTTACGGATTTTCATGTTTAAGATTAAATCCCTTAATCTTGCTTATATATCTCCGCTTTCTCTAGTTTTATTTATCAACCCAACTACAACGGGGTCATTCTCTTTGATTGTTCGTTAGTATTCCGGCATGGTTGCTTTTCTTGTACAATTATTTTGCTTTTAACTAGTAAGTAACGCCGTTTCATGTAACAAACTTGTAACAGGAGGTTTACTCTCTTTCTGATCTTTATGTTTTTGTAATATTTATTGAGACACAATTCGGAGAGATGGTTCTTGTCTAGCCAAACCTTCAGTCCTAGTCTGAATAAAACAAACAATTGGTTGACTCTTACATATATAGCAGAACTTACTGAAAACTACACATTAAATATAGAGTACACATATATATGTAAATAAATAAAGTTTATATGCAAATCACTGCGCTACACGGTTTCACCTTAAATCCACAGTTTTTTTGTATAAAACAAATATGGTAAGAATGGGAGGAGGATAAACAGAAGAAGTACAATCTGCAGAAGAAGTACAATCAATCTGCAAATATCTTTCCTCGTAAATTTTCTCTTTTTCTTAAGCCAACAGCAACAGATTTGATCGGGTATTAGTTCCGAATGGTATTTCTCTAAAAACTTATATTGCATTATTTTTGGACTGCGCGTTCTTGATTTATATTATCAATTTCTCCATATTGACCAAATTCCAAACTATAAATATTGTAAACTGCGATGTTTATACATTTAGCGATATATGTTGCGAATTTAAAATAATCATAGGTAACCAAAGCAATTAAATCTTGATTTCTTGTTTTTAGAGTATTTGCAAAGTGTTGGTATGTATGCAAATGGCTTAAAAAAAACAAAGTTTGAAGTGTTCATTTAGTCGATTTCTGATAAGATAATGATTAAGAGCATGAATTGTTGCATAGTGGGCTTCCTTTTCTGAGAATCCTGGTGCCTTAAAACTAATTTCTGTACATAATACAGTCGCACCCAGTCGACGAAAGCGCCCTTGGTCCAGTAGCGCTGTACTTTGATGTGGGGGTTGGGTCCGGGTTGTATTTATTCCTCCTTCGACAATTTCGAATTTCTCTAATCTCCTGGAATAATTCGCGGGTGCGTGCCCAACGGAGCCGAAGGAAGATGGAGTGTCGGGGTAGGATGGGGAAGTGATTGGTCAAGAACACCAAACGAAAGTAGTCGTATAAATTGTTGTTTTTCATCTATATAAAATGAAATAAAATAGTTTAAATGTATCTTTTTTTTATCCATATTTAAGCACAAGCTCTCTTTTTTTCAATAAAAATTATGTGTACATCTATATATTATTTCATTTTCATTTCTTTATACGCCTTAGTTATCAGTTGTAGATTGGGCCACTCATGATCATAAGGCCGACCATTCCTTAACTGTCGCATAGCATTGGTATTTCTTATAAATGACGGTTTTCTATTATCTCCCTTCTTAACCTGCTGGAATGACGCCCGTTATGCAAATTATCCCATGTTTCCCACTATTGGTGATGCCCTGACGTACCCTCAAAACTAGACTGTGATTCCTTAAATACCTTATAAATTACAAATTATCTCAATCAAGTTAAAATTTCGTGAACTAGAATTTTTTTTTGTTTTTTTTAAATTAGATAAATATTTGCCTCTCTACTGGAGTTTTTCCAGAATCTTCTGGATCGCGGTAACTCTCCTCTCTAGCATGGTTATCTTGAACGTCAGACGTTCAACTTCCCTTTTAGGCTCTCTTTGATCCTCGTTTCTGGGGACACCCATGGAATGGAGTCCTATAAACAGACATATGGATATATTGTAAATCGTTTTCTTTATTAAATAAAAACATCTAAAAACTACTTTCAATATATAGTCCTTTACGTTCGACGGCGTTTTTTATTTTTTTTTTTAAACAAAACCTAAATTGTCTACTCATTTTAAATATACTTGTAACTTCCGACCACCAATATCCCCTAAACATAGCACAGGAATCAATAATTACTCTTCGGGGTAGTTTTGACAGGATAGCTTTAGTGCTCTGACTATTTATAAACGAACAATGACTTATCATACATTTCAAAGAACGATGATACAAAGTATCTTGACTATGACTTAGACAAATGTTTCTATGCCTTACTTTTCTTCCAGCATCTCACATAAATCCAGTTTGTATAAATTAAAACTGACACGGTTCAGAGTCTTCCTCTTCAAAATCATTTAAAAATTTTAACAAACGGGCAACTGGCACGTGTAGTTGTGTGGAGTTTTTGCTTTCAATGGAATACAGTTCTGGTACACAATATTAACTGCTAATATTTTCCGGGAAAGGGGGGGGGGTATATGTTCTGGGAAAAAAATCATCATATCAGTTAGAATTTAAATTTAAAAAAAAATTGCTCATTTTCATCAAGTATTTTAAATAAATTTTAAAATTCTTGAAACGTGTGAAATAAGATGTATTAAAAAAAAATTGCTCATTTTTGTCAAGTTTTTTAAATAAATTTTAAAATTCTTGAAACGTGTGAAATTAGATGTAATTTTGATAAGAATTTAAAAGATTTTTTTCTCAAAAATACTTAATTTGATTACCTTTATATTCATTATTTTTAGTAAATCCGCTTCAAACCTCAAATTTCTATGATGTGGCGTCTTCTTTTTTTCTGTTGAAATGAAAATAAAATTATTATTATTTGCTATAGAATATGAAAAATGAAGACATACCAGCTTTTTAAGTAAATTGGTAGTATAAATAAATAGTGAAACTTGTGGTCAATATGAATGCATCTTGAGCTCAATTTAAAGAATATAAACTAGAGTTTCAGCACAGCATATAGTAACATGGGCGATACAGACAGTCCTTATGTTAAAGTTAAAATTTAGTGGAAAATACTTACAGATTCTCCGGGCTGAGCCATGGACAGTTACGGCCTTACGCCTCGCCTCGTCCTCTATCTTGGCGCGATCCTCCTCCTGTAAATTAAGAAAAAAAATAATAAAAGTAAATTTCGAATAGAAAAGCCATAGATAATTTTGTTCATGACAATCTTATATATTAAAAAAAAACAACATCAATATCTTGCTATCCACATACGGTATGGTTGAGGATTCACTCTGATAATCTTCATCTTCATTGTCTTCATTAACGCAAAATAGTTCATGATCACAATAAATGTGATGTGCACATTCCTTCAGAAGATCTGAGCACAAACAAATGTCATAAAATCTCACATCTATATCAAAGGGGAATAACTGGTTATAATTATGAAATAAGGACAGTTCAAGATCTTCAATATAATTTCCATTCATATCGGGAAAAAATGTAACAATAATCAAGGTATTCAATAAACATATGTACATTCATATAATGGAACAAAATATAAGTAAAGATTATGTAATACTTGGTCTCTAGCCACCCGTGAGAAGGGGGCTGGTCAAGAGGTGGTTCTTGCCAATGCAGTGAACAAAAGAGTTTAACAGAGCATGTCAACTGTCTGCGTTTGTTGGGTAATTATAAACTTCAATCAGACTCTCCTGCGAATAGGATTAGAGAAAGGAAAGTAACCAGTATCTCAAAGGAAGTATAAATTCAGCTTTTTCAGCATTATGTTTACCACCAAGATGAATTAATCAAAGATCAGGCCCCGGGATCATGAAACAGACTTAGACTTAAGTCAAAATTTCAATTATCTAGAAAATCTTTATTACTTGTTAAAGGAAACTCATAATTTGCATGCAACAGCAGGCTGATGATATAAAATCGGAAAGCATTTTCATTTTGGGCTGCTTGACTTCTAAAAAATTTCAGCATCTTAGGCATTTTTTGACTTAAGCTTAAGATGCTTCATGATCCCGGGGCCAGGATACGCTACTCCGAGCTAAGTCGGAAATCGGCAGAGGGAAGTCTGTCGTTATGAACGAATTCAACGGCAAGGTCTACCTGCATGTGTTTGGGAACAAAGGCAAACATGTTGCCTTGCACATGGAAAAATTTCGGAGCCTGGTGGCTCTGAAACGGGAAGTGGAAGAGGCATACAGCCTCTTTCAGGCAGAAGTAAGTATTACGATTTTTTTTTATTTGGATGCCCCCCCCCCCCCTTTATGGATAAAAAATAAATAAAAGGCTTGTTACAAGTATTTTCTTCATATGAATTTAATCCAGGAAGGGTATTTCTCATTCTACGAATGAACACTTTCTGGTAAGTGAAACAAAACTCAAATATAGAAAAAGAAACAAAAAATTTTGATAGCGATTAGGACGTCTTAAGATTTCACGAGGTCTTAATACTCTCTGTGTGTCTGCATTTGGAAGGACAATCTGATCAACTACTTGTTGGGGCTCTTGTAATCTTTGTAGATTTTTTTTTGATTATTAAGAATAGGTTCTCCATCATTTGAGATTTTACTGTGTTGCAGAGTTTACGCGAAGCACCAATATTTCGCGGTATTTTCGCGAACAAATTCGTGACTGAATCAAAATTAATTATAATTACAAAAGATAATAAGCACACACTTATTTAAATATCGCCAATTCGTTACACAAATGGTATGGTCGTATGTACTGATGTAAGGAAAAAAAAAACGTTCGGAAAAGCAGAGGAAATTCTTACTGATATTCGAACTACTTAACATTTTTTGTGAAAGTAGATTTGTCGCGTTTATTTATCAGGTTTCTTGATCGAGTTACTGCATTACTAAAAAGGAACCTCTGAACAGTAAACATGCTGAATTTCGAAATTTTCGGCAATTTATTTACATCAATAAAATGACTTCGGAACGATGTCATGTTTGACTTACAGTGCTTACATAATTCTAGAGCCGTGGTTCTACAGGAAAGACATATTTAAATATTTTTCATAAGTAATACAACAGCTGTACAATGTATTTTATTGCAGCTACCAATTAACCGGTACATTGAGTTGTGAAAACAATTTATTTGTCTTTGTTCCGTCATGCGTAAAGTCCGGCGAGGGTCTACTAGTTAATTGATTGACTACTCAAGGTGAAGCCCTAGTAATTAAGTGTTATATTTTTTTGAATTGAAAAAAACGGTAGAATTGTTTGATTTAAGTTTCAGTCAGACAGAATTTGTGTGTTTAGATTTTCTAATTATCACAACTCTTACTGTGTCGGCAGAATTTTTACTGTGTCGCATGCATGAAATTTGAATCGTTACTGTGTCGGAGAAAATTTTACTGTGTCGGGAGCAACACAGTAAAACAGCTCATGGAGAACCCTGTGGCCAAAATAAAAAATTCACTGACATATTCTGAAAAAAAAATACCTTAATAGATCATGGATGAAAAAAAAAATCAAAGTCATGCAAAAGTAATGTTCATGAACTCCAAAAGGTGCATGTGTGGAGGATCAGGTGAAAAATGTTGCATTTCTTGAATTTCTTGTTCGTGTTGTTGTTGAGAATATTTTCGTCTAATTTTCACCAAACAAATTGCCATAACCGCAAAAGGGATGAATAGTATAACTATGAAATAAATATAAAGAAATTGATGTTACCGTCATGATATATTTAAAAAAAAAATGTGTAGCATATGATTTTCCTCAACAACATGGTATAAATAATTTTACCTGCTAAGGATATGAGAACACTTTTCAGTTCTGATCCAAACATCTGTAATAAAACAGATAAAAAAATGTAAATATTTTAATCAAATTTTTAAAATTATGTACTACTTAAATTCAGAAGTTTCTCATTTCTTTCCCATAAGCTCAGATTTCTGACATCTGTTTATGTAAAGTTTAATGTACATTAAAGTTTATCTTAAGTACTGCTTACAATATGTACTGTTCATTGGTAAATAAAACATGGCCACTTTTCCTCACATTTAGTCAAATGTTTAATGTTTCATGTGTCAAATGTCATGTACTGCTCAATGTTAAATAAGACATGCCCACTTTTCTCACATTTAGTCAACTGTGTAATGTTTCATGTGTCTTTAGTGTCAAAAATTCAAATTCTTTTATTCAGACTCTTCTTATTTCTTTCCAATAAGTTCTGATTCCTGACGTCATCTTTTTACGTAAAGTTTAATGTACATTAAAGTATAACTAGTTTAGTTAGGAAGTCAGCTGCAATGATGAATTGTGTAGGTTCTCTTCTCACTCAGAGTTGGAGAGACCCAGGCTTGTTCTTTTGACGTGATGGTGGACACCTTTCCATTGGGGGCACTAGTCGGTTGTTTTGTCTTAGTTGTAGTCCGCTCTTCAGGCATACATTTTTCGTTATTCCTGTAAAGAAAAAAAAACAAAGGCACGAATTAACTTTTTTGTATGCAATTAAATTATGTATATATGCATTCAAAAATTTCATGTGGTATGAGATTTTGTTTAATAACGTACATAATTTAAATCATATTATGTTTAAAGAAATGTCAAAAATATTATGAACAAAGTGTACGGAGTTAAAAAAAAAGTATTTGCAATACACACCTATTCATACTGCATGTTTAATTTTGTAGAATGAGAGGAGGATATTTCTAATTGTCAGTCTAAAGTGGTCTTTGATTTTCACATCTTCTATCTTCAACCACTTGAACATCATATGGTAAATAATCTGAAAGTGCTACACCGCATAGATTGTTACAATCTAAATAAAAAGATAGTTTGATGGTTTGTTTTTATGAAATGTTTCGTTAAGATGACGTTAACTATTAATGTATTTGCCCTAGCATAACGTTTCATTACAGTTAAAATTCCTCCACAAATCCCTTCTTAAAAAAACAAATATTATGTAGGATCCGTGAGAAGCTTTAATCTACATATTCTCATTTTTAATGCTTTTTGTCAGCTAAGTTTTTAACAGCTGTAGAAGTATGCAGGGTCAAGTCCATGTCTTTGGAGAGGTATCTCGAAAGCTTTCAAAAACATCTGCAAGGAGCAAAACGTCCCATTTCAAATGTCTCTGTATTCTCAAAGAGTTGATAGATTATAGACTTTCCATACGTCTTGAGCATTAGAGTAATCTGCATCTGCGATACTTGTTTTAGTGAAGAGGTTTGGAAGGCTATTTTAGGAGGGAAACGCTCTTCGTCAAAATTAGAGAATTTTTTATGTAACTATGTGGATAAACCCCCTTTCTCGTCACCATTTCAACAATGACTGGGTCTTTGATTTTTTTTTCAACAATTGAAAATGTTTGTCCCCATCAGATGCAAGATTTTCAACTAAAGATTCATTCAGAATCTTCAAACTGTCAATAAATCGTAAATTTCCTTGGGTGTTGGGGAAATAGCACTCAATATTCTGCGCAGAATGCATGATATTTCTTCATTTTTCCATAATCCAATACCCTCTATCACCAGATGCTGATCAACATATCAAAGTGTTTTAAATTATGAAGTTTGGTGGTTTAAAGTTCGGTATTTTCCCTATACATGACAATGGTCTCTGACTTAGCCTGTTTCTTTAGAAAAAGAGATTTCACAGAGTAAACAGAATTACTCTCTGTTAAATTCAATATGGTTGTTTTCATTTATCAACATTGAACTGTTTTCTTTAATATAGAATTTCTTTTATTTTATCTTAAATTATGTGGAAAATGCTTTACAGCATTTGGTCTTCTATATATCACAGGTGGCTGTGTATAGCGTTCATCACTAAAGATCACCTGATATCCATACGAACATGCGTCAAATATTGATGTGAGAGTGTTGCTAGATTTGTGAGGATCTGGATAATAGGTATGCACATCTTTAACAAAAGTTTCAAAGTCTTCATCAATACAGAATGGAATACGGAGTTTATACCGATGTTCACTAAAGTTTCAAGTGTCGTTAATACCTTTCTTAGGAAAAATAGTACAATGTATGTTGTGTTTTACAGTGCTGTAAGTGATTCTTTAAAAGGTAAATCCTTCCAAACAATGTCGACAAAAATGGTATGTATGCCCCTTGCATCTTGAATGTGCTTAATGACGATTCAAAGTGCTGATTAGGACGTATGGGACTCATCTTGATGTTTAAGAAATCGACCTCAAAGCGAGCATTTTTGCCGATGATGCGTATACGGGATAGAAATATAATTCTTCTTCATCATATCCAATTACACTTAAAGATATGTTGATAAGATGCATTCAGAAACTAGAAACTGTCAATAAATCGTAAATTTCCTTGGGTGTGGGAGAAATAACTCTCCATATTCTGCGCGGAATGCATGACATTTCTTCATTTTTCCACAATCCAATACCCTTTATCACCAGATGCTATGTTAGCCAATGACAACTCTTTTGTCGATTTCAAAAGTTTATTAAAAAAATCCAATTTATAATTTTTTCTGTGATCGTATAGATTTAGAAATATTCTGAAATATGATCAGAACAGACCAATACACTTTTTATATAGATTTCCAAATGATCCGTCCAAAATATATAGAGTTTAAGACCGAACTCCAAATAAATAAACAAAAGTCCAAAAGAATGATTCCCATAATAAAAAAATGTCAAAGAAGTGTAATAGTTTGAGAATAAAACCGGGAATACTCTTTTCTTACTAAAACAGGGTATTTTGTGCTCAGAGGGTATCCATGGTCCCGGATATAAAAATGCATGTCATTGGATAATTTACCCTCACCAACCACCTTCGCTTTGTCCGTAGGTCTGTCCGTTGACCTATGAACCCCAACATGGCACCACCCTCAAATATAGGTAAATACATGCTACTAATATTTATGGGATCAGTCCCCATCTCTTCACCACAGGAGTTCTAACCTTAAGCTCTTTTACTTATTTACATGTACTTCAAAGTTCCCAATTTTATTGTTCTTAGTCAAAACTCTTAATAATACCATTGTATTTCCGTTCAAATTTTATTACTTACTATCGATGGGCTTGATTGTTCTATTCGGATCAATTTCATTACAAAATGATCTAACAAATTATAGTGCATTTGAACAACACCAAAATCCAATTTGTTTTGACAAGATAATAATTGTTTACAGAATAAAGTCCTCTTTCCAATTATAAAGTCACCGAATTTGCATCACTAATAATATAATTCACTTTCCATGGTTCACAAGTAAACCACTTGCTAAAAGAACCTTTGTCAACTTCTTGAACAACATTTGTTCACAAGCAAATACAAGCAGAATTTACACACCACACTCTCTGCGTGCAACAGCTATACAACATTTGAATGATGCAGGACATGAGACCCGTCATATTATGTATATGTCAGGACATAGAAGTGAGGCATCTATTCGATCATACAACCGACATTGTTCTGTTCATCAAAAGAAAGCTCTTAGTGCCACTCTTTCAAAGATCACAGAGGCTGATATTACAGATGACTCACCTGAAACTTCGTTGACTTCTGAGAGTTCGTCAACTTCAAGGACGCCTTTGCCATGGTTGCCAATTCCTGTTTTGACGGCTGTTTTAACTACAGAGGACAACCGGCTTTTAATGTCATCGTAGGACTCAGTTGACAAACTAGCCCCACAGTCAACGCAGCAAGCTGGAAATATATTATCCGTACAAAAATCCTTCAGTGAATCAATGGGATTCATAGCTAATCCCAAGTTCGAAAACTGCACATTCCATATACATGTAAACAACCCATAGGAGCCGAATTACTTCTGAAGTGTAATGACCCTACGCAAAGTTTAGAGATTAAATGGCGTAGTGAGGGCATTTATGCCAAATTTTGTGTTGTTTAACCGTTTTTCTTAATTGTTTCAATGTTCAACTACAATTTCATTCATTAAAATATTTAAATGCAATAAATGAATTTCTTTGTTGATGAACTATATTTTATACCGGAGATGGGGCTACCGACAGGGAAACAAAATATAGCGCTGCGGGAAATTCAAATCGTAAGTTCAATTTTCGTTGATTTAAAGGTGTAAAATGTAAATATAAGGAATGTTTTTCCTTAAATAAATACAGTTTATATACAATGTCAACTACGTTATACGGTCTCACTTCAAATCCACAGTTCTTTTGTTTAAAACAAACAAGGTAGCAATAATAGGAGGATAAACAGAAGAAGTACAAACATTTTGCAAATATCTTTCCGCGTAAATTTTCCCTTTTTCTTAAGACAACAGTAACAGATTTGATACGGTTTTGGTTCCGAATGGTATTTCTCTAAAAAACTTAAATTGCATTATTTTTTGGACTGCGCGTTCTTGATTTATATTGTCGATTTCTCCATATTGACCAAATTCTAAACAATAGATACTGTAAACCCAGACATTCATACATTTAGCTATATATGTTGCGAATGTGAAATAATTATAGGTAACTAAAGCAGTTAAATCTTGATTTCGTGTTTTTAGAGTATTTGCAAAATGTTGATATGTATACAAAGGGCTTGAAAAACATTGTTTTAAATAAACATTTAAACGATTTCTGAGAGGGTAATGGTCGAGAGCATGGATCGTGTTGTAGTGGGCTTCCTTTTCGGAAAAAACTCGGGCGTTAAAACTCAGTTTCTGTACGTAATAAAGTCGTACCCAGTCGACGAAGGCGCCCTGGGTCCAGAAGCGGTTTACTTAAATGTGTGGATTAGGTCTTGACATTGGGTAATATTTTTATTCCTCATTCGACATTCCCTAATTTCCTTAATCTCTTGGCATATTTCGCGGTTGTGTGCCCAATGGAGGCGGAGAAAGATGGAGTCTCGGGGCAGGATGGGGAGGTGATTGACCAAGAATAGTATACGGAAATATTCTTAAATTGTTGTTGTTGACCATCTATATATATATATATAAAATAAAAGAAAATTGTGAAAATATATCTTGTTTATCCATATTCAGACACAAATTTTTTTTTTTCCAAATTGACTTGTACGATGTAAGCCAATGACGACTTTTTTGTCGATTTCAAAAGTTTATTAAAAAAATCCAATTTATAATTTTTTCCTTGATCGTATAGATTTAGAAATATTCTGAAATATGATAAGAACAGACCAATACACTTTTGATATTGAAGTCCAAAGGGTCCGTCCAAAATATAAAGAGTTTAAGACCGAACTCCAAATAAATGAATAAATAAACAAAAGTCTAAAAGAATGATTCCCAAAATAATAAAAGCCAAAGAGATGTAATAATCTAAGAATAAAACTGGGAATAATCTTTTCTGACTAAAACAGGGTATTTTGTGCTCAGTGGGTATCCATGGTCCCAGATATAAAAATATATTTCATTGGCTAATTCACCATCACTAACCACCTACGCTTTGTCCGTAGGTCTGTCCGTTGACCTATGAACCCCAACATGGCACCACCCTCTTATACAGGTAAACACTCATTACTAATATTTATGGGCTCAGTTTCGCGAGACGGGACTTTTGAAAATTTGTATCTTCAAACAAATTTGAAATTGATTCATTTATCAAAGGCTCATGGAAAGAGGATTCATAAAGTGTGTCACTTGCTCTTAATGCCAACCGTTTGCGCAAATTTTGTTCATGCATTTTCATTTGAACCGCGTTTTCCAAAGTTTTAGGATTTCCCCTTAGCAATTTCATTCTGACAAAATCAAACAACAAACCATCACAAAATATGTCAACCAACTGATTTTGAACTATTTGATTTTTCAATTTTCCGGCGAATATGCATCTTCCGCTACCTGTAAAAGCCTTTCGGCATATACCTGCACACTCTCACTGGAAGTTTGTCTCATTTTTCTCACAATTGCCAATGCGTGTTGAGGGGCAGTAATTTCTGCAAATCGACTTTTTAAAAGTTGTTTTAAATCATTCCAACTAGGTAATTCACCCGAAACTTCAATTTCTGCCAAATATCTCTTTACAAAGTCCCCCACAGACCCTTTACATGTTACCTACGCAATTTTCGGAATATCTTCACTTGCCATGTTCGACTTTTTTGCGTACTTCTCAATATCTTTAATCCACTGTTTGAATTTTACAGGACCCCCCTCAAAATAGGTAATGACCTGATTAATGGGCACCGAAATAGCCGCGGTTAATGATTTAACCTGGTTCACAATTGAATTCATCCATTGTTTTATATTTCTATCATCATCATCTTCATTCTTTTTGCCCCCATAAGGAAAGTACCCTGAACTCTCTTGCGTTATATTTTCTTCGTCCAAACTTTTTGAATTTAACATTTCAGTTTCTGCCATGCGCTGTGATAATTCATCTAAAGCTCTATCAAGCTGTTCTGGATGTGTTTGCGCCTTTGCCATTGTAAATTTTTTTCAATTTTGATGTTTATTTTACAAAATTAACAAATAATTTTTTGTGGTCATCTAAAAAGTTAAGTATCAAAAGAAATTGTCTCACCTTTACGTCTCTAGTCTTCAGAACTTTGCAGAATCCTGGTCACGGCACCAAATTGACTTGTAGGATGTAAGCCAATGACAACTCTTTTGTCGATTTCAAAAGTTTATTAAATAAATCCAATTTATAATTTTTTCTGTGATCGTATAGATTTAGAAATATTCTGAAATATGATCAGAACAGACCAATACATTTTTATATAGATGTCCAAAGGATCCGTCTAAAAAATATGAAAAGTTTAAGACCGAACTCCAAATTAATAAACAAAAGTCCAAAAGAATAATTCCCATAATAATAAAATGCCAAAAAAGAGTAATAGTTTGAGAATGAAACCGGGAATACTCTTTTCTTACTAAAACAGGGTATTTTGTGCTCAGTGGGTATCCATGATCCCGGATATAAAAATGCATTTCATTGGATAATTTACCCACAACAACCACCTATGCTTTGTCCGTAGGTCTGTCCGTTGACCTAAGAACCCCAACATGGCACTACCCTCAAATATAGGTAAATACATGTTACTAATATTTATGGGATCAGTCCCCATCTCTGCACCACAGGAGTTCTAGCCTTAAGCTCTTTTACTTATTTACTTCACAGTTCCCAATTTTATTGTTCTTAGTCAAAATTCTTAATAATACCATTGTATTTCCGTTCAAATTTTATTACTTACTATCGATGGGCTTGATTGTTCTATTCGGATCAATTTCATTACAAAATGATCTAACAAATTATAGTGCATTTGTACAACACCAAAATCCAATTTGTTTTGACAAGATAATAATTGTTTACAGAATAAAACCCTCTTTCCAATTATAAAGTCACCGAATTTGCATCACTAATAATATACATTCTGATATAATAAACTTTTATATCATTTTACCTTCACTGCTAACAACTAAAAATGATTATGATATTAATATTGTCTAAGTTTAAAATGTTCAAACAAGATGTCTGTACTAACCCCTTTAGGTTTACAGCTGATCAGCATATCAAAATGTTAAATTATGAAGTTTGGTGGTTTAAAGTTCGATATTTTCCCGATACATGACAATGGTCTCTGACTTAGCCTGTTTCTTTAGAAAAAGGGATTTCACAGAGTAAACAGAATTGCTCTCTGTTAAATTCAATATGGTTGTTTTCACTTATCAAGATTGGACTGTTTTCTTTAATATAGAATTTCTTTTTTTATCTTAAATTATGTGGAAAATGCTTTACAGCATTTGGTCTTCTATGTATCCCAGGTGGCTGTGTATAGCGTTCATCACTAAAGATCACCTGATATCCATACGAACATGCGTCAAATATTGATGTGAGAGTGTTGCTAGATTTTTGCGGATCCGGATTATAGATATGCACATCTTTAGCAATAGTTTCAAAGTCTGCATCAATACAGAATGGAATACGGAGTTGTTACTGATGTTCACTAAAGTTTCAAGTGTCGTAAATACCTTTCTTAGGAGAAATAGTACATTGCATGTTGTGCTTTACACAGTGCTGTAAGTGATTCTTTAAAATGTTTTCAGAGGTAAATCCTTCAAAATAATGTCGACAAAAATGGTATGTATGCCCCTTGCATCTTGAATGTGCTTAATGACGATTCAAACTGCTGGTTAGGACGTATGGGACTCATCTTGATGTTTAAGAAATCGACCTCAAAGCGAGCATTTTTGCCGATGATGCGTATACGGGATAGAAATATAATTCTTCTTCATCATATCCAATTACTCTTATGGATATGTTGTTTTGACTTTCAAATTTTGGAATCTGGCATTTCTATTGGGAACTTAATATTATGTACATTGAGTTCATCTTATAATTTAAGTAATTGGAGAGTCGTTCAGAATTCTGAAACTGCAAACTGTCAATAAATCTTAGATTTCCTTAGGTGTGGGAGAAATAGCGCTCCATATTCTGCGCGGAATGCATGATATATCTTTATTTTTCCATAAACGAATACCTTCTATCACCAGATGCTGAACAGCATATCAAAATGTTTTAAATTATGAAAAACAATTGGAATGAAGTTTGGGGGTTTAAAGTTCGGTATTTCCGGATACATGACAATGGTCTCTGACTTAGCCTGTTTCTTAAGAAAAATGGATTTTACAGAGTAAACAGAATTGCTCTCTGTTAAATTCAATATGGTTGTTTTTACTCAACAACATTGGACTGTTTTCTTTAATATAGACTTTCTTTTATTTAATCTTGAATTATATGGAAAATGATTTACAGAATTTGGTCTTCTATATATCCCACGTGGCTGTGTATAACGTTCATCACTAAAGATCACCTGATATCCATACGAACATGCGTCAAATATTGATGTGAGAGTGTTGCTAGATTTGTGCAGATCTGGATAATAGATATGCACATCTTTAACAAAAGTTTCAAAGTCTGCATCAATACAGAATGGAATACGGAGTTGTTACTGATGTTCACTAAAGTTTCAAGTGTCGTTAATACCTTTCTTAGGAAAAATAGTACATTTTATGTTGTGCTTTACACGGTGCTGTAAGTGATTCTTTAAAATGGTTTCAGAGGTAAATCCTTCAAAACAATGTCGACAAAAATGGTATGTATGCCCCCTTGCATCTTGAATGTGCTTAATGACGATTCAAACCGCTGATTAGGACGTATGGGACTCTTCTTGATGTTTAAGAAATCGTCCTCAAAGCGAGCATTTTCGCCGATGATGCGTGTACGGGATAGAAATATAATTCTTCTTCATCATATCCAATTACACTTATGGATATGTTGTTTTGACTTCCAAATTTTGGAATCTGGCATTTTTACTGGGAACTCAATATTGTGTAATTGGAGTTCATCTTTATATATAAACTGATTGTATGAATAAAAAGTTAAATTTGTGGTCCATGCGAATAGAGCTTGAGTTCAATTTGAAGAATAGAAACTAGAGTTTCACCACAGTATATAGAAACATAGACGAAACAAAACCTCCTTATGTTAAAGTTAAAATTGATAACAGAAAATATTGGGGGAAAAAAACTTACAGATTCCCCAGACACCACAGATCTCATCATTTCATCCTTGACCTCTTCTAAAAGGGCTTCAGCATGTCTTCGCGCCTCGTCTTCAGACTTTGCACGAACCTGCACCTGTAAATCAATAATAATAATAATAAATTAAGTAAATAAATCTCAGATAGTATAGTCATAGATAGTTTTGCTCATGACAATCTTTTTTTTTTCTAAAAAACATCAATGTCTCGATTTAATTCATATGAAGAAAATACTTGTAACAAGCCTTGAATTTTTTTTCTTTGAAAAAGGGGAAGAGAAAACGCGACAAAACCAAACATAATCGTAATACATACTTCTGCCTGAAAGAGGCTATGCGCCTCTTCCACCTCCTTCTTCAGAGAAATCAGGCTCTTAAACTCATCATGGAACAGCGAAACACGCTTTCCTTTCGGGCCAAATAAGTGGGTGTACACCTTGTCGTTGTACTTATTAACAACGACAGATTTCTCTCTGCCGATTTCTGCTTTAGCGCGAAGCAGTTTGTTATTATCCTTGATGAAATTCATCTTGGTTGTAAAATAATACAGAAATAACTGAATTTATACTCCCCTGAAGATAATGGTTGCTTCCCTTTCTCTAATTCTATTCGCAGGAGGATCTGATTGAAGTTTATAATTATTTAACAAACACAGACAGTTGACATGCACTGTTAAACTCTTTTATTCACTACATAGGTAAGAACCACCTCTTGACCAGCCCCTTTCTCACGGGGTCTTGAGATCACCTATTACATCATCTTACATTATTTTTCTTTTTGATGCGAAATTGAACATCATCTATATTAGAAATATTAAATTTCAAGTAATATATTTTGACTATCATTTTCACTACATTTTGTACCTCAGTTTTTTTTTTAAACAGTCAGATTGATATTTTAGTGCCAAAAATAGTACCATGTTCATACTCAAAGTTCATTGTTAGAAAAATATAACTGTCTCTTTCTCTCTCTCCTCTCTCTCAAATTTATAAATTGAACTTGTATATTTGTTCTGTTCAATTATTGTTTTACATATCCATTTTTTTATGGTGCATTTACTACAATCCATAGTCAGGGTTTTTTTAAGAGAGAAAGGTTAAATTGATATTTTAGTGCCAAAAATAGTACCTTGTTAATACTCAAAGTTCATGGTTAAATATTGCTTTTTTTTAAATATAGCTGTCTCTCTCTCCTCTTTCTCAAATGTATATATTAAACTTGTATATTTGTTCTGCTCAAATACTGTTTTGACATATTCAGTCTTTTTATGGTGCTTTTTCTACAATCCTATCTCAGGAGTTAATTTGGTGATTTACATGTATGTTTACATTCCATGTTAAACAAGTTAAAGTATGTTCCCCAATCAACTGCTCATTTACAGTCTACTGTTGTTTCATATTGTATTTTATATCTGTGAAATAAACTATTGTTTCTTTTTCTTAATTTCATTTTTGTTTCACTTACCTGAAAGTGTTGGTCATCAGAACGAGAAATATCCTTCGTCAGTCTCTAAATTGTTTTCTACATAAGGAATAGTGGACGTTTCGCTCTCTAGATCATCATTATCATCCAAGTAAAATAGTCCATGATCATCATAATATGAACATTCAAGTAGAATGTCCAAGCATAAACAAATGTCATAAAGATTCATATCTATGTCGAAGTCAAATAACTGATTATGAAACAATGACAGTTCAAGGGCTTCAATAGACTCCGTTATCTTTAAAATTGCTGCAATGTACCAAACTAGGTAGAAAATACAACTATGTTTACATGTACAGTGAACATGAATACCAGTAGTTAAAATGAAGATGATAAATGATCTTAAAAATACAGCAATATGTACATCCATTGGGTAACATTTTAACCAAGATACAAAAAGTGTTCTTCCACACATAAAGTAATTTTTATTTAAAAATGATTTTTTTTAACCTAACAATTAAAATGAATCATGTACAGTCAATATAATATAAAAAAACATATAATTAAAAACATTATGTAAAGTATAATACACAATTTACAAGAAAACTAGCATAGTTTCCCTAATCTAAGTGGATCTAGTCTATATTTTGCAATGCTCTCTTGTGAAACAATACAAATTTAAAAAAAAATGTAAGTTTGGATAGAAAAAAATAAAGGGGTGATTTTTCCCACTTTTTACTTTTCGAATAATGTGTTAATTTTTTTTATCTGTTATGAATTTGTACAAATTTTCAACAAAAAGTTGCCACATAAAAAACAAGTTACTAATTCACAATAAATTTAGGCATAAAAAAATTGTAATTTAACATTAAACATGTTCCCAAGTTTTTTTTTTTTAATAAATTAAAATTTAAATCATTCATGCACAAAAAAAAATGTTTTTACACATTTTGCTTTAGCTTTCCTATTTCTTTTTATCTTTGAACATAGTTAAAAAAAATTAATGAGAAAAACTATTTTTGGCAGCGATTTGGACAAGTTACTAATTCACAATAAATTTAGGCATACAAAGATTGCAATTCAAAAAAAAATTACAAAATGGAAAAAGAACTTTTTACTATCTTAAGACAATATGCTGCCTGAACATTAAACTACATGTTCCCAAGCTTTTTTTTTGTTTTTTTTAAAATAAATTTAAATCATTCATGTACAAAAAAAGGGGGGTCACATTTTGCTTTAGCTTTCCTATTTCTTTTTATCTTTGAACATCGTTTAAAATAAAAAAAATAATGAGGAAAATTAGTTTTGGTAGCGATTTGGACGTCTTATATTTTCTCTTGGTCTAAGTCTTCTCTGCATGTCAGGATTATTAACAAACTGGTTTACAACTTGTTGGGGTTCAGGTAATCTTTGTGTTAATTTTCTTATGAATACAACCATGGTCAAAATAACTAATTCAGTGACATATTCTGCAAAAAGATCAAAAGAAAGGAAAGTCAGGCAAATGTAATGTTCATGAATTCAGAGAGTTGCATGTGTGGGGGGTCTTGGTCTGTTGGCAATTGTTGTAATTCGTCTTGCTGTTTTCTTATTTTAAGTGTTCTTCTAATTTTCACCACACCAATAACCATTACCACAATTAAATGTAAATCCTATCTAAATGACGATTCAAACTGCTGATTAGAACAATTAAACTTATGGATATGTTGTTTTGACTTTCAAATTTTGGAATCTGGCATTTTAATTGGGAACTCGATATCATGTACATTGAGTTCATCTTATAATTTAAGGAATTAGAGAGTTGTTCAGAATTCTGAAACTGCAAACTGTCAATAAATCTTATATTTCCTCAGGTGTGGGAGAAATCGCGCTCCATATTCTGCGCGGAATGCATGATATTTCTTCATTTTTCCATAATCCAATACCCTCTATCACCATATGCTGATCAGCATATCAAAATGTTTTAAATTATGAAAAACAATTGGAATGAAGTTTGGTGGTTTAAAGTTCGGTATTTTCCCGATACATGACAATGGTCTCTGACTTAGCCTGTTTCTTTAGGAAAAGGGATTTCACAGAGTAAACAGAATTGCTCTCTGTTAAATTCAATATGGCTGTTTTCACTCGTCAACATTGGACTGTTTTCTTTAATATATACTTTCTTTTATTTTATCTTGAATAATGTGGAAAATGCTTTACAGCAATTGGTCTTCTATATATCATACCGGTCACGGTAGCCTAGTGGTAGAGCGTTCGCTTCGTGATCGGGAGGCCCGGGTTCGATTCTCGTTCGCGGCGCCGCGTCATACCTAAGACGTAAACAAAGGTAGTGACTGTTCCTTCGCCAAGCGCTCGGCACTAGAAGTGAAAGTCACGGGTCTTTCGGATATGACCTTAAAAACGTAGGTCCCGTGTCACGGTAGGCGCTGGCACGATAAAGAACCCTCACTGCTCAATGGCCCTGAGTGCCGAGTATAGGTCTAAATTTGAAACCCTTCACCGGCATACGGTGACGTCTCCATATGAGTGAAAAATTCTCAAGAGGGACGTAAAACAATATACAATCAATCTATATATCACAGGTGGCTGTGTAAAAAGTTCATCACTAAAGATCACCTGATATCCATACGAACATGCGTCAAATATTGATGTGAGAGTGTTGCTAGATTTGTGAGGATCTGGATAATAGGTATGCACATCTTTAGAAAAGTTTGAACGTCTGCATAAATACAGAATGGAATACGGAGTTCTTACCGATGGTCACTAAATTTTAAAGGTCTTTAATATCTCTCTTAAGAAAAATAGTACATTGTATGTTGTGCTTTACACAGTGCTGTAAGTGATTATTTAAAATGGTTTCAGAGGTATATCCTTCAAAACAATGTCGACAAAAATGGTATGTATGTCCCTTGCATCTTGAATGTGCTAAATGACAATTCAAACTGTGGATTAGGACGTTATCGGACTCATCTTGATGTTTTAGAAATCGACCTCAAAACGAGCATTCTTGACCGAGGATGCGTATACGGGATAGAAAGGTAATTCTTCTTTATCAATCATATCCAATTACACTTATGGATATGTTGTTTTGACTTTCAAATTTTGGAATCGTGCATTTATTTCTTATTGGGAACTCAATACCATGTTCATTGAGTTCATTTTCATTATTTAAGAAATAAGAGAGTTGTTCTTTACAGGATGTGATGCTGCTAACACACTCCACAAAAAGCATTTCTCATCAGAATTGATGACATTGACGACTATTGCATCACCATATTTTTCTTTGCATCTCTACATGAACAGTACCAATACCATTTTATTTGTTTTAACAGTTGACATCTTTCCGTGAGACGATTTGTAATATTGGTATAGATGTTTGCTAAAAAGACTTGAAATTCAAACTTATCTTCATCTGTTGGAAATGCTGCAAGCCTCTTTGCTTGATAATTTTGATGACTGTACCCTTTAAACATTTGCGGTTAAAACACTCTGCTCCATCCTGAAAGTCAAAATAATACCACTCATTAGTTTCACTTTCACAAAATATAAAAATATTCACAATCATATTTCTTTTATCACGATTAATCACATATTATTGGATTATATAAAAATAATAATTAGGGTCTTCCGTCTCCAACGGAAGACCCTTTAATTATTCTATTGTTTCTTTTTCACTTTTATTATTATTATTTTTTTCTGTCCTTATTTTTGTGCAGACGATTTCTCAGAGATGATTGGACGGATTTATATGAAAATTTCAGGGATGATGTATCATGATCTGAACTTGATACATTTTTCTTAATTTTTGAAAATTCACTTCCGGTCGGGAATTATCGCCCTTTAATCGCATTTTAGTGACCATTTTGTCCGGACAAAAACTCAAAAACGGCAAAAGTTAGAGTGCCGAAATTTTCAGCGAATATAGTTGACACCTTGTAGTTTTGTACCTATACTTTCAAATCTTCCGGAAGTGCCTAGTATGGAAGCTCGGTAGGGGTCAAAATTTAGGACACGAATCATGACTGATTTTTGAGACATTTTGCTTTGTATCTTTTAAAGTATAACTATTTTGTCAAAACATATTGAACAATATTTGTGCAGAACAACAAGATCTTTCATATGATATCAACAAAAAAGTGCTGACTCATCACATTAAGGACTGAAAGGGGCCAAAAGTCTTTCTTCAATAACTTTTTAGCAGTCAATATTTTGTTATACATTACTGAAGCAAAAATGTTTATCTCAACAATCTTCAACTACATATTACGATTTTCATGTCGTATGGTATATAATTAGGGGCCACAAGGGGCCAGAATGCTAAATCTTTGACGCTTTATATCTCGATTGGGAGAAATATTTTGATAAGCAATATTGAACAAAAGATGTTCAAAATAATGTTCTTAACAATATGCATTCTTTCATTTTTCGCTAAACGTCCTTGCTAGGGAGTTGAAGGGTTGGCCCCTAAATATTTCTTTTGCAAATGACTCGAAAACGAAAACGAATCTCTGAATACTTGTTGAACAAAAAGTGTTCAAAATCATAAGAGCTTTACGATGAAATCAAGAAAAAGGGGCTGGGAACTTCAATTAGGGGCCGTGAACGGCCAAAAGTCTTTAATCGATAACTACTTCTCAGTTAATATTTTGTAATACATTACTGAAGCAAAGATGTTTATCTCAACCATTTACAACTATATATTATGATTTTTATGTCATATGGTACATAATTACGGGCCACAAGGGGCCAGAATGCTAAATCTTTGACGCTTTATATCTCGATTGGGAGAAATATTTTGATAAGTAATATTGAACAAAAGATGTTCAAAATCATGTTCTGAACAATATGCAACCTTTCATTTTTCGATACACGTCCCTATTAGGGAGTTAAAGGGTTGGCCCCTAAATATTTCTCTTGCAATAACTCGAAAATGGAAAGGAATCTCTGAATAGTTGTTGAACAAAAAGTGATCAGAATCTTGAAAGCTTTAAGATGTTATGAAGAAAAAAGGGTTGATCTCTAATACTAGGGGCCGTGAGGGGCCAAAAATCGATTTTTAAAGTCTTTAATATTCAATATCTTTTTTACAGACTATGGAGGCAAAATCGTTCTTCTTCACCATCTTTATCATCATTTTAGAATGAAAATCTCAATCAAAATCTTATCTTATCAAGAATCGGACGGAAGACCCACTCGTTGCTCGCAACGAGATCGTATCTAGTTTGTATTTATAGTTATATAGATTTAAAAAATAATTATTAAAACCACAAATAATAGGTAAAAAATAATTAAAGTACAGTTGACATTATTCTATTTTCATTTTTCTAAGATTAAATATAAGACAAAAATTAATATATTGCAAATCCATCTCCTCATCTTCTTTTTGGGTCGATGTAACTTACATGTATATATTTCTATGTAAAACTTTGGTCGGATATTGTGGCCCCGCCGTACCCCTTGGAGTTATGATTTGAAATGTTATTAACCTTTTTTCACCAAAAAAATCAACATTCTTTCCAAAGTTGTATCTGATTTCTTCACCAGCTTTGATGTCATTAACAGCAAAAAGGCAGAGACGGGGATCTGCAAACTCCTCATGAATAACCTTTATATTAGCATTTGGATTTATATGTTCATCGTTTATAAGTCTTGCCATGGAGCCATCATCTTCTGAGGCATCAATTCTGAAAAAAAGACTTGCATACACACTCAGTTAAACTGAGTTAAATACTGATTAATTGATCCTACTGGAAAATGTGTATGTCATATGAGATAAATAAGTTGTCCTCCACTGAAATTTGGTGATATCCATGAGATAACTTGAGAAGCCTTTGAGTTCTTGGAAGGAAAATTTATACAACTCCATATGGACTATGATTTTAGTTAAATACCACGGTAGAGTCAAAACTGAAAAAAAAATTAAAAGATGTTGATGCTTATATTCCTTTCATAATATTTTCTCGGTTTCTTCTCGGACATTTTGGTTTCATTTTTATAGAAGTCCCCCAGAGCAAACTGTAAATAACACTGAAATTAAAGAATTTATGAAAAAATACTTTCTTACCCAGAAAAAATAACGCAGTTAAAGGGTTTTCTAGTGAATGAACTTTCACAATCGTTTTGATGTGGTTGCTTTGGAGCTAATCTTTTGAATAAATGCTTGGCTCAATATTTATAACACAAGAAGTAACTCATAATAGTACATTTCATTGAAAAAAAATGAATATTTGCTGTACAACACATGCACATATATTAATAATTGAATACATTAAACATTTAAGCATTAACCTGATATAATGATTAATGCTATTTTAAGCTCATTAATGGTCTGCCACAATATGCTGATGTGTGAAAAACTGTTGCTTGTGGTTTCAAAAGTAACTGTTAAGCTTGTAAAGGTTGTGTTCTAGATAAAAAAAATAAACAAAGCATGAAGTTAAGAAAAATAAATGATCTTTTTTAATTAGAAAAAAAAGATTCTGAAAATGTATATTGTTTTCTTTCAAACAGTTATATATATTTTTAATTGGTAAAAACAATGGAGGAAGATGGGTCTACATATACCTCTGAGAGCGATGAAGATGGCGGTGAAGAGTCTAATGAACCCACTGCAGATGAGAATGATGGGGAAGAGGAATGCATTGTGCTGGACTAAAAGAAAGAAAAAAATCAGACATATTTATGTTGATATAAAACTAAATTAAAAACAAAAATCTTTAAATGTTCATAATGCCAATATTGTGTTAAGAGTTATAAGTATTATTGTTTTCTAATGTGTACAACATTTATTTAAATGGATAAAAACATTAAACTTTCATCCTATCTTTCATATTCTCATTAGATGTATAGGATTCGTGAAACAGAAATAATGTTTCCATAACCTTAAAATTAATGTTTTGACATCCCTAATATACAGCTGATGTTATAACTTTTACATTCTTTAATGAAATCCTTGGATTCTTAGCATATGTATATTGGTCTTACACAAATAAGGCACGAAAAGGGACTTGGGGAACATCTGTAACGGTCCCCGTTACAATTAACACTAGTTTTGTTTTGCTTGCAAGATTGTATTCATTACTTTTTTATCACAACCACATAAGACGACTAAAAGGTCATCATGACTGATGCAATAAGAGGTTGATGTCATAAAACGATTGTCTTATGTTGGTATTTAAATGTTACTGACTTGTGGTTTAATTATTGATTTGCATACAAGAAAATAAACATTTCATTCAGATGACGCTGGTATTAGTTAAGTAAGATTATTATTCATTCACACAAGAGGAAGACATCTTATGAATTCTTTTAAAAACATTAAAAAAAACTTATTTTATTGTATTTATTTTTCGGAAGTCCGGAGGTGAAGAAAATGCAAATACTCAAGATTCTTTGAGAGTTTCAAGTTTGGATTGTTCTAAGGTATTAAAATAATATTTATAAAGTAAATGAAATAATACTTTAAAATAGGTACTGTATACAGGGTTATTTTTGCACTTTCTCACCTGCAAACAATTTTGCCCCGTTTTAAATTCGCCCACTCATAGATTTATTGTTTTAAAATATACTGTATAATTTCATTTCGCCCCGTTTTAAATTCGCCTAAAATGAGGGTAGGGCGAAAGGGGCGAAAATAAAACGGGGACGAAAATTTCCCTGAATACAGTATATGGGTTAATGTTAAAATATATTTTATATATGTAGATTTCTCTAAGAGGATCCGCAGACGAAACATCACTAACAGACAAAGACAACTCCAGTAGTAAAAGTACATCCAAGGAGGTGTGTTGTAAAATTTGTAATTCAATGTTTCCTAATGGACGACAATTAATACAACATCGTCTTAAGACACACATGGTTGGTACAGGAGACTATCCAACGGATGGCGATGAAAATGCGCCTTGGGTGAAAGAGAGGACATTGTTATAAAACTGAAAAACTGATCTTAATTACCCTTTGATTGCTGAGCAAAATAAATTTCAAAAATTGTATGCATTTTATAACGTTTTCATAACAAATTCTTTTACTATTGATGTTATTATAGTTTTTGCTAGGAAGATTTACAAAACGCAAAACAAGGTTTTTCCTTTAAATCTTGTTTTCGGTTTTATTCTTTTTAATCAAGAAGATAATGAATATCGATATTTCAACCCTTATTAAATTGTTAAGTGTTTGTTTATCCAATTTATGTATCATCTCGAAAAGATCTTTAAACTTTAAAAAAAAAACTACAAGAAATGGATATTTTTACTTTTATAGTAAGAAACAGACCAAACACACAAACTGGAAATGGCTTTGGTAACACATGTAAAATGTCTGCGTCTTGTTCTACCCTCATGCCTTTGACATCCATTATCCCATTCATGCGGATAATGCACAGTCGTACCAGGAAATACTCAAAACCGATTTTACCAGGTACCAGGAAGTAAACTATACCAGGTACCAGAAAGTAAACTATACCAGGTACCGGGAGGTGAACAGTGGAATTAACGGCTACCTGTCTTTAGCTGACCATCCGAAGAGACCCATAACGTACTGGTATACACTTTATTTTTTTTTATTTATTATTATTTTTTTTATTTTTATTGAACATTTATTTATCTATTTGATTTTTTCGATGGGAATTGTATAGCGCAATGCTGAGGAGGAAAAGCGATACTTCTATGCAACCGGAAACGAAACTGTTTTACTCAAAGCATTCAAAAATATTCAATTAGTCGGTCTACGTCGTAAGCAATGTCAGTAGTATGATTTTGTTATTTCAAACACGCCCCGAGGGTATGAGGTAGTGGGGATTGAGGGAAAACTTAATTAATTGTCGATAATGATGTCACATCTGTTTTATGTAGGTAATAAAATAAAATATTGACAATTGAAGGTCATAAATTATTGCGACCTGCTTGACACATTGCAGACCAACTTGCTTGACTTATTAAAGACACCTAAAATTGCAAGGGGACTACATAAGATTGTAGTTATATGAACTATTAAACACAGAATTTGAATTAAGTAGGTCATAAAATAAAATTTTGTCCATTGAAGGTCATAAAGTGTTGACGAATGTATTGACACTTGCTTGACACATTGCAGACCATCTTTGTGCTTTATGAAGGTCATAAAATACCAAGGATCTCTTTCAATATTGCTGAGTAATTCTTACTCCGTTGTTAACAAATATAATTATGTATGTTATATAATCATTGGAGTCATACATCTAAAACAACTATTAATGTAGTCCCCTTGCAATTTACTTGGAAATATTGAAAGAGATCCCTGGTTAAAACCTTTTGGGGACTATTTTGATTGTTAATGTTTACTGGAAATTATTTATCAACACAATGAATGACTAGCTTTTTTGTATATATTGGTTCCTCTGTGTAAAAATCTATGCTTATATCAATCTTGGAATTACCTATCTTGTCAATTATACAGAACCTCACTTATTAATTCAATATCTCTTTACCTGTTTTTTATATATTGATATCAATTTTGTTAAAGGTTTTTCCAAACCAAATAAATTATATGAATTACTTATTTAAATTTTTTCATTTATTTTATCATTTATACGTTCAATAAATTGTACTTTTGAAAATATAGAGCTCTTTAACCATTTGCAATGATTGCCAAGTACTTGCGTTTTCAACCAGCAGGTAATTGAGGGTTTTATCCATGATCCTTTAGAAGTAATAGAGAGTTTTCCATCAGTCAAATCATTCACAATAAAATTTTCATTAAAATCACTAATTTATTACACATTAGTACAAAAATGATGAGGTACTAAACAAATTAATGACATATATAAAAGCTGGCAATGAATACAGTTCGTATACCATAACATTTCAAGTCACGGTTGCTGAAATAATTATTGAAATATTTGAAGGAGAATATGCAGTACTTGTCATGAATGGAAGAAAACATTTCTATAGAATTATCCAACATATAGGACCACATGTTGTAATTGAAGAAGATGAGGATGTGCGAATAGAAACGATTATTTTGCAAAAAGAAGGTATGTTTTACTACACGTGTGCTGTAAACTACACGTGTGCTGTAAAATTTGTAATTCAATGTTTCCTAATAGACGACAATTAATACAACATCGTCTTAAGACACACAGGGTTGGTACAGGAGACTATTCATCGGATGGCGATGAAATGCGCCTTGGGTGAAAGAAAGAGAGGAAATAATTATAAAACTGAAAAAAAATGATCTTAATTACTCTTTGATTGCAGAGCAAAATAAAAAAAAATTGTATGCATTTTATAACGTTCTTATAACAAATTCTTTTACCATTGATGATATTATAGTTTTGGCTAGGAAGATTTACAAAATTCAAAACAAAGATTTTCGATTTAATCTTGTTTTCGGTTATATTCTTTTTAACCAAGAATATAATGAATATCGATATTTCAACCCTTATTAAAATAGTGAAGTGTTTGATTATCCAATTTATGTATCATCTCGAAAAGATCTTAAAACTCTTGAAGAAAACTACAAGAAATGGATATTTATACTTTTATAGTAAGAAACAGACCAAACACAGAAAGTGAAAAGTTGCTTTGGTAACAAATGTAAAATGTCAGCATCTGGTTCTACGCTCATGCCTTTGACATCCACGGTGATGACCCTCATTATCCGATCTTGCGGGTAGTGCACAGTCTTACCAGGAAATAATTGATACCTGTTTTACCTGGTACCAGGAAGGTTTTTTTCTAAGACTCGAGAAGTACAAATATGGAAGACGACTACGTAGAACACATTTGGGACGATATAGATGTCGATTACCTCCAGAAATACTCAAAGAGATTGAGGAGATCGAGAAATCGTGTATTCTCAGAGAAGTATAACTCTTTATTAATTAAATATATTTTTGTGATTTTCTAAAGATAAAAAATGCATGTTTGTTTTTCAAATCTTGTTAAGAAACTAAAGGAATTATCCCAGAAGAAAAACGACTGAACTGTTCAAAATGAAGTATGTTTGATTTAATTGTTTTTAATTGATATTTTCAAAACAGAGTATTTCATCCAAATCTCTAAAACTATACTTGCATTTAATAATAATTATAATAATTTAAATATCTTTAATCACGAAAAAGAATGGAGCTGAATCTTCAAGTACACAGCCAACAGTGCAAGAAAAAAGAACTTCGAGACATCCAACACCGGTATATACGTGTTTAAAAAATACAAGGAAATGATCACAGTCGCGATCAAAAAATAAAGTGGATATATATTTTTTTAAGCTCCAAAAGGAAACAAATTTTGAGGGGGCTCTATTTGAAACAAATTTTGAGGGGGCTCTATTTTAAACGCCGTTTTAAGGGTGAAAAATGAGCATGTTAAATTTGCTAGAACTTTTTAAATAAAGAAATAATTATTCCTCATAATTATAAAGAATTTTTTCTTAGGAGGTCTTCAAATGAGGGGCAATCTTCAGATTCAACATGCAGCGGAAAATATTTCTGATACAATACAAGTATGTATGATATATAAATAATATGTAAACATATTTTTCATCTTGATTTTCAAATTGAGATGTACAATAAAAGATTTCTTTTCTCGAAAAGGATTCAACTGAAACTGAGGCAGACAATTTATCAGAGGACAATAAAACAGAAGCCAGGCGGTTTAAGGTATCCTCTAAAAAATCGGTAGGTCCATTATTTTTATTTCACCGTCCTATGAAAATAAATAAATATATTCCCCCTGTATCAGATATATATATCTTATACTCTGTCTCTTTTTTTAGGTCACCTGAGTAAACTCAGGTGACCTATTGCTATCCGTTTTCGTCCGTCGTCGTCCGTCGTGTGTTAACATTTGAACATTTTCAGCTTCTTCTCTGCAACCACTGAACCAATTTCAACCAAATTTGGCACAAAGCATCTATGGGTAAAGGGGAACAAAAATTATGAATTTCATGATCCCTGCCCCCCTGGGGCCTGGGGGGTGGGGTCAAAACCACTAAAATTAATGCAATCTTTAAAAATCTTCTTCTTTACTCCTGGACATCAAGCAGTCAAACTATTTGCATGATTGTAATCAGCATTGAGTCCTCTACCAAAATTGTGAAATTCATGGCCCTGGGGTCTGGGGTTCTGGTGCTAGGGCGGGGCTAAATAAGTATATAGTGAAAATGCATTATTTCTTTGAAAATCTTCTTCTCTGCTCCTGGGTATTAAATAAACCAACTAAGTACATAGTTATGATGAGCAAGAGTGCCTCTACCAAAATTGTGAATTTTATGGCCCCAGGGTCAGGGGTTCTGGTGTTAGGGTGGGGCTCTATTGATTATATAGTAAAAATACATGATTTCTTTAAAATCTTCTTCTCTGCCCCTGGGTATTAAATAAACCAAGTAAGTAAATAGTTATGATGAGCAAGAGTGCCTCTACCAAAATTGTGAATTTTATGGCCCCAGGGTCAAGGGTTCTGGTGTTGGGGGGCTCTATTGATTATATAGTGAAATTACATGAATTCTTTGAAAATCTTCTTCTGCTCCTAGGTTTTAAATAAACTAACTAAGTGCATAGTTATGATGAGCAAGAGTGCCTCTACAAAAATTGTGAATTTTATGGCCCCAGCATCAATGGTTCTGGTGGGGGGGGGGACTTTATTGTTTATAAAGTGAAAATACATGAATTCTTTGAAAATCTTCTTCTCTGCTCCTAGGTATTAAATAAACTAACTAAGTACATAGTTATTATAAGCAAGTGTTCATCAACCAAGATTGTGAATTTTATGGCCCCAGGGTCAAGAGTTCTGGTGTGTGTGTGTTGTGGGGGGGGGGCTCTTTTGATTATATAGTGAAAATACATGAATTCTTTGAAAATCTTCTTCTCTGCTCCTTGGTTTTAAATAAACTAAGTAAGTGCATAGTTATGATGAGCAAGTGTGCCTCAACCGAAATTGTGAGTTTAATGGCCCTATCATCAAGGGTTCTGGTGTTGGTGGGGGGGGGGCTTTATTGATTATATAGTGAAATTACATGAATTCTTTGAAAATCTTCTTCTCTGCTCCTAGGTATTAGATAAATTAACTAAGTGCATAGTGATGATGAGCAAGAGTACCTCAACCACAATTGTGAATTTTATGGCCCCAGGGTCAAGGGTTCTGGTGGGGTGGGGGGGGGGGTGGCTTTATTGATTATAAAGTGAAAATACATGAATTCTTTGAAAATCTTCTTCTCTGCTCCTAGGTATTAAATAAACTAAGTAAGTGCATAGTTATGATGAGCAAGAATGCCTCTTCTAAAATCATGAATTTCATTGCCCCAGGGTCTGGGGTTCTGGTGTTAGGGTGGGACTCTATTGATTATATAGTGAAAATACATTAAATCTTTGAAAATTTTCTTCTCTGTCTCTGGGTATGAAGCAGATGAACTACCTATATAGTTATGATGAGCAAAGGCCCTAATCTTGCAGAATTGTGAATTTCAAGGCCCCAGGGTCAGGGGTGTGGGGGGGGGGGACTCTTATATACTGAAAATGAATTAATTGTTTGAAATCTGGTCCTTTGTATTTATAAAACATTTATTTACTTTTTGATAGGCAATTTTAAGGGTGCCTTTTAAAAATTTGTGCAACCTAGGGTGAGGGGTTTATGTCAGAGTGTTAGGGGAACTACTGATTATTTATGAATATTACTGATTAGTTGGAGTGCATTTTTGTTCCCCTACCCTGCGTATGGGTATTCAGTAACCAAGCTAAGCAACTGCTAAGTTTATTGTTATGATCAATGGTGCCCTTTCAAAATTGTGAATGCCATATAGCATCTGGCTTAAAACATGAATCAAATTCAATACACTGTAACTGGAAAGTTGTTGCATAATGCTCAGGTGACCTATAAGGCCCGTGGGCCTCTTGTTTAAAGAAAGGACGCTCGAGGAAAAACAGTTCTAAAGGCAAAGCACTGGCCAGCAAGAAAAAAAAAAGTGGGAAAAAGTAAGGTACACTATATATACTCAAAATTATATTACAGCCAAGTTTTGCACCACCAAAAAATAAGCGTTACTTTTTCAAGCATCTTTTTTTAGACTCCGAACGTAAGCAAAGCCAAACCCCTAAGTTACATAGAATTAGAATAGAGAAAAGGAGGGAGGCAGGTTTAAATGATAGACCGTCCATCTCGTCTGCGACGACACATGAAGAGGACTCTGGTCCTTCTTTCCCAAACCAACCGTCCACGTCGCCGCAAACTCTTTAATTAAT